>NC_056737.1:267093790-267111290 GCF_019279795.1 Protopterus annectens
CTGTGATATAAATAGTTCCTGCCAGACAAGCAGGCATGTATCCTAAAGACTACCCCTTCACATGAACATGCTCCCCATCCATGTGAAGTAGAGTTCCTCCTAACCCAATTCAAGTGTAACTTGGACAACTGGGTGGGGAAACAGAAATTAACCCCTGGTTTGGAACCTATGTCTCTAATGGACACAGGCAGCCTGTAAATGGTTCATCTTGCTCCTGATTGTAAATGTTTCATCTGCCAAACCCCTGCTTACACTGCCAAGAGTACCAGAACTTGTCAGAGATTATGGATGCTTAGCTATGCTTAAAAAGGTCCCAGTGGTTGTTAGTCTAATACACACTTATGAACCTATGAACCTATGTACTCAATCACATAAGAAATAAATTCACAGCCAAATTGGTTTTACTAAGTCATAAATATAACAAAAAATGACCAACATACCTTAAAAAACAATAAAAATAAAAACGCAATGTGAATGAACTAAAAGGAAACCTTATTGAGACATGAAAATGAAAGATAGGCACCTTCATCTACTAAACTATTTTCAAGAACTTCAGATCAATGTTATTGCTAGAGTAATAGCATTCCCTAATAGTATTTCTTAATTAAACAGAGATAAATTCAAGCTATATTCTATCAATTTCAGTAAAAAAATGACCTCCCACTCCAAAACTCAAAAGTGTGATGGACTAGTTTGTCAGGTTGTGATGGCAGAGAGGGAGGTACCAGGGTCAGTCTGAGGTGAGGGTGGAGTTGGGAGATAAGCAAGGAATGGTAGAGGTCTTAGGAATTGATTCTGGCACCTGAATTTAGAAAGAAGGAAAAAAAATATGTGGATTAGTTAGTGTGAGGAAGCTCATTGTTTCACCAAGGTGCTGGGCTTCATTCGATCAAATAGCCAAGAGAGTAGACCCTTGTGGTGTTTGCAAAAATTGTGCAGGTCTATATGAAAATAAAACATGACTGATGAGAACAAGTCTTAATGAACAAAATCCTGTTCATAATCCCAGAATCATAACAACACTGTAACAGAAACATTCCAATAAAGAGTAAAACTAGACTAAACAATGTACAAAGACCACTAATTAAAGTTAACAAGATATTAAAACAAATAAAGAAACAAGCATAGATATCAAAGCTAAGGACAATAATAAAGCTTTCCTTCAACTCTGTAAGAAAGTGAAGGGTAAAAGTCATGAATGCAATATATTGCTAAAAGACAATGGGACAGTTTCTCTCTGTAAAAGTGAATACTTTCACGTAGCTTAAGTTAGACTTTAAAATAGCAATAGTAACACAGAGTGACAAAGTCCTGACTATGATCCAGATGGCAAGATTGATTAGCAACTTGCACATTTGACAAAGCTGACAGAGAAGATGTGTGTGCCCATCCTGGGAGATGAGGAGTAATGGCAGGGGTGAATCTCACTGAGCTGAGTGTGTGAGATGGCCAAGAAGACAGTGGCTATTCTAGGGCTTAGGACAGTCACATTTTCTGCCTGCACAGACTAATATTACAACATCAGCCTACTATGGTTAGGGCTTGGGTGAAAAAGCCTTGGGGTTTCAACCCACATATGCTGCTGGCTCTGCTCTGAGCCTCCTTACCAGACCACTAGCAGCAGCCTCAATTAGTGCAACACCACTGGTCACCTTGGATCTTCCAAGTCCTGTCAGGTAGTGCTGGAAGATGGTTACAGCCACAGAAGAGAATAAAGCAGCTGACAGACAGTGAAAGCATACCAAAAAAAACAAAACATAACAGATGATTGTTATGGCCAGGCTTGTTTAGGCCTTAGGGCCAATAGCCTAGTACTAACCTATGAAGCTATGAACCTAAATAAAGTGATAGAATTGGGCTTAGAACTTGCAAATACTTGACAGCACTGACATCTAGCTCATCAGGGCCCAATTTACCAAATACAGAATACCACTGTTTCAGCTGACCACAGCAGTAACTAGTAAAGAAATGATACTACCACAGTATTTTTATGGATGTTGCACCCTCTGTGTCACTGATTTGCAGGCCCTGCTCCAGCACCTGCAATCCCTGAATATGCCATCTCTGATGTAGAATCAACTCATTGAAAAAGGAAGCACCTTTTGATTTGCACTTCCCTCAGAAGTAATATAATTACAGACCACGGGAATGGATGCAAAGCTGCCACACTACGAGAGAGGTGCAGTGCTATCCCCTTCAAAAACATTTCTATTAAATTTGCTACCTGTTAAATACACTAGTCTACCAGATAACCCGTACATTTGTTCTTCATAGACTGTGTCTGCTGTAATTAATGTCTCTTAATATAAAATCAGTAATAAAATGCTGTAAAAGAAAATGCTTTGAAAACTGCCTAGAATGAAATCAAGAGCACCATGGACAAGAGGGTGTGGCCAGGATGGTGATCTGGTAGCAGCACTTTCTCTGAGCTATCTTACCTCTACTATTTCTGATAGGAATTTTATGAAATAAGGAACAATTTGAGAAAATTTCTACTACCGGCTAATTTTTAATACTTTGGATCATATACAAAAGAAATGTTACTGCCTGTCCTTGGATAATTCTTGTCAAATCAACTACTGAAAGACAACACCACCATCAGCTATATACCATGAGTCATCTTAAGAACTCAGCTCAGGACTCTTAACCTCAAAAAGGATTTGCACTCACTTATTTCAAATATACAGGAACTCACAATTAAAACAGACAAGATGGATAACAAAATAGAAACTTTCAATGAAAAGTGCTCTCAACAACTTGAACAACTCCGGGAAATGTTTATACAAAAGAAAGGGCAAATTTCACTTTTGGAACAGTTGTTAAATGACATTGACTCTAGGCTTCTAATACAGGAACAACAAACAGAATTTATATTACAACAGAACACATACTTGTTGGAAAAGCTTGATGATATGGAAAACCGAACAAGAAGAAACAACATCCGGATATATGGTTTACCAGAAAAAGCTGAAGGGGGCAACATAATAAACTTTCTCACCACCTGGATACCAAATATAATGAAATTACATAAAACCCTTTCATATGGCATAGAACATGCACACATGTCATTAACAGCTTCTGGAAATACCTCTTCAATCAAAAATATGCAGACATCCATAATTGTGAGACTTTTCTCTACACAAGACAAAGATCTTATTCTAAGAAATGCCTGGGCAAATTCATCCATCAAATATAAGGATGCTTTATTCAGATTTAGCAATGACTACTCTGTAAAAGTGGTTTCCAAAAGAAAATAATTCCTGCCAATAATAAAAGTCATAAAAAAGAAGCAACTGAAAACTCATCTTTTTTTTCCAGCAAGATTGAGAATCTTCCTGCCAGAGGGGAATAAACATCTTTGAAACAGTTGATTTAGTAATAAAATATATTTCCAACAACAACATCCTAACTCAAGAAGAATCTATGGACTGGACAAACTGTACACCAAAAAGAAATGCAGAAGTAAACAAATGGAAGACTGCTGAACAAAGGAAAAAACTGAAGGACAAATAAACATGCATGTTTTATATACTGTAAAAGTTTAAACAATGATATAGAAGCAACAACAAAAAAGTTTTCTTGTCTTCAAACCAACTTTAAAACAGGTACCCCTTTACAGTTATTCTTTAAGTACTGTTAGAGTTATTAAAACATTGAGCAAATTCACTTTAATCAATCTGATTTATAAAACATGCTTTTACATAACTTCACTTTTCATTATATAGTCATTTATTAATTACTACTATATTCATTTGGTTAAACATATAAGTCAACATATAGGGCCAGATTCATGATGGCTTGCACGGAGTCTAAGAGTAGAGTAAAACTCCATGCAGCCATCATGTCCGATGAGCGATCCAGGAACAGCCTGTAGGGCATGTAAGAGAGCTCCTAAAATGGCTCTTACATGGACAGGGCAGGGATATGCAAATGACCTCAATTGCAGGCAAAAGGCATGCAAATGAGGTAGATTTGCGATTCAGGAAACTCGTACCTGTCCGAGTAAGAGCAGTGCTATTTGCAGAAATGTACTCAGTTGACAACTGAGTACCGTTCTGCAAATAGCAAAACGGAGCCGTGACAGCTCCAAATAAAGGTTGCATCCAGTGCAGGAAGCATGCCAATGGCCAAATATACGGCCATTGGAAATGTTTCCTGATGCAATATAAAAATAAAAATATTTTTTTTTTGCCGATTTCCGATGTTTAAGCGTAGTGCAGTGCCGTGCAAATGGGCTGCGCTCTAAAACCCAGAATACTAAAAATTAAAACCCACAAATGTGGAATTTATAGAAATTGTTAATGTACAATGCAAGGGAATGGCAGGCTGAAGACAACATGGCCACCGAGTAGTGGATGCTAAGGGGGGAAGCTCAGTCTAAGACATGTAACCAAGCATTAGTAGGCAATCTTATGTAAATGAGTGTTAGGATAGTGAATTGCAAGTTTACATAGCAAATGAGGACGGTCAGTGGAGTGTAGCAGTAGGATATGGGGACTAACAGAGTAGAAGATAGGTGAAATCACAATGGGGTATGTATGAAAGAAGTGAAGCTCATTGGAGCAGAGTGGCATGTGTCAGCTGTCGTTTCTAAATCATGGAAAGAGGTGTGTCAACAGGTAGGCTAGGGAAAGCCAAGAAATGGAAGGTGTATGCCGTAGATAACACCAAAGTTTCTTGTTGAGCGGGTATGCGCGCATGTGCGAGTGTGTAAACCCGAGTAAGACAGTGTGCGCGCGTGTAAGTGTGAGTGCACGCGTTTAAGCCGGAGTAGGCATGTATAAGGCTGTTTAAAGAGTTGTAAGCACGTTTGCACTGGTGTGCGTGCATTTTAACCCAAATAAGCAAGTTTTAGTCCGTGTAAGCATGTGTGCGCATGTGTTAGCAGCTGTGCATGTGTTTGCGCTTGTGTGCATGTGTTTGCACTTGTGTGAGCGGCACTCCCCCCCTGCGGAAACAGAAAGGAAAAAGGAAGCACAACAAATAGTAGGAAGCTACCAGGGAGTAGCAGAGGTAGCAGGTGAAAACAATCAGAATCAGGCAATTACAGAGGCAGTACACAAGACCAGAAAAGCCTAGCACTTAAAACTCTGCAAACAACAGTCCATTATGTTTCTCACAAGAGACACTGCAGTAAGCTAATAGAAGTGAAAACTGAAAAAGCTTTACTGAGACAAAGAAATGTTAGGGGCTGCCATTGCTTTTATAAGGCGACATATGCAACATGCTGAGGGTGGTGACAATGGAAATGCTGCAGGACAACCCACAGTGAGGAGACAGAGAAGAGTGTACAGGCCCAGGGTAACCTACAAGGGGCTACATGAGCTGGAGATTGTGGAGTGCTATAGAGTGGACAGAGTCCTCCTGCAGCAAACTGTTGAGCTGTGCAGGCCACGCCTCACACACAGAACCAACAGAGGGGAACCCATCCCACTGGAAACCAAGGTATGTGTTGGCCTAAGAATACTAGCAACAGGTACCTTCCAGAGACCAACTGGTAATATGATGGGGATATCACAGGCATCAGCATCCAGGGTACTACACCAGTTTCTGGATGCCATGTCAGCACATGTCGGTGATCATGTATATTTCCCCAATTCTCGTGAGGTATTGGCCAGCAATATGCGTCTCTTCCAGCAAATAGCGGAATACCCTGAGGTAGTGGGTGCAATAGACTGCATGCACATACGCATCAAAGCACCAGCCGGTGAGCGGGGTAGGGTCTACTTCAACCACAAGGGCTTCCCCTCCATCAACTGCCAGGTCATGTGTGATGCCCAGGGCATAATACTGAATGTGTGAGCAGGCTGCCCTGGAAGCTACCATGATTCCCATATCTGGCATATGACACAGCTGTATCAGACATTTGCCAATGGGGACATCCCACATGGTCACCTAGTGGGGGATGCTGGTTATGCACTGGAGCTGTGGCTGATGACACCCATCACAAATGCACACACACCTGAACAGGAACACCATAATGAGGCACATGCACAAACACGTAATGTAATGGAGCATGTGTTTGGGCTGCTCAAGTCACGGTTCCAGTGCCTGGACACATCTGGTGGAGCCTTGCAGTACTCACCAACTACATGTACCCAAATTGTCATGGTATGTGCTATTCTACATAATATGATCCTGCAAAAACAGCTGCAGCAGGACCAGCATAGGCCTGGGCCAAACAGCCCCCCACCATTGCCAAGGCCATCACAGGCAGAGCATGACTTGGAGAAGGAACAACCTGAGCCTGCCCAAGTAGGCAGAAGGAGGCATGCCCAGTATGCTTTGGCCTTGGCAAAGAGGCAATGCATAGCACATAAACTGGCTCAGTAGGAACTCTGGAAATGATACCTCTCTCCGACTCGCACATAAAGTAAAAGGGATGCCTAAGTTGACAATACCTGCTTCCAAACATGTGCAGGGAGTGTAGTATGTGCATCCGACATAGGCAGCCCTGCAGCACCACCTAAGGCATGAATGCCATGTGTTAAGCAATATAAAGCAGTGCTAAACAGCAATTACCACCATGTAGTATATGCAAACAAAATCCCACACACCAACTAGCACAACTGTGGTCAATGTTCAGTAATATTGGGCAATGTCCAGCAATGTTGGTGAATATTGAGCAATGTCGGACAAGCCTGGTCTAAGTAGGGCATAGCTGAACAAAAGCCAACATGCTCATATTTGCTTAACAGGCCCTTAAGCAGTCTGGTCTGCTCAGTATTAAAATATAAAGCAGTGATGGGCCTCGAACCCAGGATACTGTGCACTATAGCCAAAGTACTGAACCACTAAACCATGACAGTATTGCAGTGGTCCACCTGTATGACGGAATGTTGATAAGTCTATGCAAAGTATTCCATGGAAACCCTGCAGGCACAGCATAATCCTTGTTGAGTTATGACACAAAGGTGAGTCCTGCAGTGAGAACAGAACCTGACTTCCAACACACACAGTATAAATGTTAATACTGGTCATGTTCGCACACATCAACAAATGTAGTGGACCTCAGATAGCAATATACTGAAGGGTCACACTGGGCATGCTCACACACTTGAATAAATGAGACAAATGTCAGGCAACAAAACATGGAATGGTAGAACTGGGCATGCTCACACACTTAGGCCATGTCTGAGTACAGCAGTGGGGCACGCATATCTGGCAGTTGCATGTGTTAACCAAGGAACCTGTCACTATACAGCAATCCGCCCTGTGCACACAGTTATATGACAACACACACATCTATAACATAGTGGAACCCTGTCATAATCAAATATGTTCTGCAGATACCAAAGTTGTTCATGGAAACTGGTAAAGCAAAGATGATAAAGACCTGCAAACAGTATCAGCAATAAACATTGTGCATCTTGAACATTAGCAAAGGTTCAGAGGTCGATACTAGGCTATCTGTCCTAGGGCATGTACAAGCCTAGCCAGAGTGTGTTTGGCATTCACAACCCTGTCAGATTACTACACTGTGTGTGTGAATAGTAGGTCACACAAGATAGCCCATGTACGTTTAGGCTAGTGTGCCTCTGTCTAGCAGGGACACAGAAGATATCCCAGGGGTAAATATACAATCACCCATACAGTCATCAAGATGTCTCCAGTAGGTAGTCAGTGGGTGGCTCTGCCTATGTGAAACTGAGATTACATTCTGTAGTGAATGGAGCCTCTGGGATAAGAATCTGTACCTCCACAATGTCCTATTAACATCTGTGCTGAGGTATATGTCCCTGGAGTGTGTAGCTCCAAGGGAGTTGGATATCCTGAGGTGGAGCATGTCCAGTAATTCTGGGTCGGGTATATCTGTAAACAACAGGCACACATCATATCTGAGTAGGTGGTAAGTGACTGAGTAGAGCTGGAGTTACTGCATCTGAACTATGCAGGGCAACTGTGTGAGTCCCTAGATCTGCTTGGTGAGGACCTTCCATGGCCAGTACAGTTGCTGCTGGTGTCAGGTAAGGTACACCCCAAATGTGGCATTGTAACCAAGCATGGATATGATGAGTATAGGGGCACAATGACCTCACTCGATCTAGATGTGAAACCATATGGGATAAGGTGGCCCACACAGAAGGTGTGTCCAACCACTTTGGCAACATGAATGTTAAAGGCAACAGTACGAACAATTCATGTCCACAAACCCCTAACAACTCCTACCGTATGTAATGGAGTACTACCTATGTGGTAATATGTGGGCATGTTGTTACTCCCAAAGGGGATGACTATGCAACTAATGGCATTTAGCTGTAGGCCATGGCTCAGGCACCAGTCATCCATCTCTGTGAGACCCTGATTGAGTATGCATGAGGCAGCTGGAGAGTTGATCATGGCACCCTGTTTGCAGTCAAGTGCAAACATGTTCAGCCATATTCCCCCTGTGGTAGCCTGTACATAAGACGAATATATACTGAACAAGAGAGGTCCCAGAACCAAGCCATGTGGGATGCCATGTGTAAGTGGTGTATAGTCAGACATGGCACCTGCAATTCTGGCCATGTGGGTGCTATCCCTGATCTAGGTATCAATCCATTGTGTGAGATATGTGTCCATATTGACGCTGGTGAGCCTATGCATAATGGCCCACTGGGTTATTGTGTTGAAGTGTTTTGCAAGGCTCAGGTAGGCTGTGTGGACAGCCGTCCCTATGTTGATGGACCTGTTAGCCATTTAAAGAATACAAACAGGTTCAAGAGGCAAGATCTGCTCACAACAATGCTGAAATGTGTAGGACACAGTGTCTTTAGGTTCCTGATGTCTATGTGTATGAGTCCTATGACAATATGCTCCATAGCTTTGCAGAACAGGCTACATAGGCTTATAAGGCAATATTGTCTGTGGTCCATTGTGGCACCAACTCTGTGGAGTGGGGCCACTGTTGCAGTATGCCATTCCTTGGGTACATATCCTGTGGTAACTCCGATATTGAACAGTGATGTAATGTGAGGGTTGCGTTTGTCATGATGCTCGTGGAGGATGCAGGCTGGGACACCATCTCGTCACATTGATACTGTGATCTACGCTGTGGGGAGGGCAGCACTCACCTGTTACTGTGTGATGTCAGGGAGGTTATACTCTGTTGGGATGGATAGTTGCTCCTTAGGGGGGATGGGTGGGAGACATCTGCACTGAACATGTTTGCCAGGATGTAGGCAATGCCAGTGGGTTCAGGGTAGGTTTAGTCAGTATGCAGTAACTCACAGCATATCAGTGAGTGTCCACCCAGGTTCCTGACATAACTGAAGAAGGCCATGTGATAGCCCTATGTGTCTTTTGCAATTGTCTGGTAGAAGTGGCCCTTAGAAAAGTCCATGAGTGATTGTAGCTGTCTGCTAGTACAGATCACAGATGCCTTCTCAGTCTGGGATTGTGCTCTATCATGTAGTAGCTTCCTCCTGATGTTGTATAGCTTATTAATGGCTGGGGTCTACCAGACAGGTCCCCTGCCATTGTAGTAGTGGGTCCTGTTGTTATCTGGGATAGCACAATCCATGCAGTCCACTAGGTGTCCATAGAATGTGTATGTAAAGGATGCAGCAGTGTGAGCCATATATGCCACTGTCCCAGGATCTCTGAAGGATACCACCTTGCTTCAGTGAAGTGAGATGTTGGCTCATGAGAAGTTCACCAAGACTACCCAGAATGGGTGTGTGGAGCGTATATGTATGTCCTGTGAGATACATGTATGTTCTGACCTTACCAATGAGGGGTATATCACTGGTGTGGAACATAGAGTTCCCATGTTGGTGATGATCAGGTCCAATATGTATTCCCCCTTGTGGCTGTGCTGACTGGTTGTGCCATAGCATATGAGTCCACAAATTGTAGCTACTGTTGGGTGAGGGTGTTGGGGCTTGAGTAGTATCCCCAGTCAATATTTGTGTATATGAAGTCACACAATATAATGGTGTTTGTGGAGACCGTCATATTCTCCATAGTTCCCACGAAAGCCGAGTGTGGTTCCTGAGTTTGGGAGTGTGTTCTGTAGCAGGCAACAAACTGAAAGGCAGTATTGCACAATGGTAGTTGTATATGTATGGTCTGTGATGCTTTGTGCAGTGCTACTAACCTGGAGGTGTGTGTATCTGTGATGTATATAGATACTCCCCCTAGTTGTGTTGTCTGTTCCAAGTCTTGTTGTCAGACAGCATGGTATGAAACATAACCTGGTAGTGCTGGTGTGCATAAGCGAGCCTGAACCAGGTGTCTGTCAGTGCACAGATATTGCTACCCTCCATACTGAGGAGAGTCCTGAGTGACCACAATATGAGGTTAACACAACTGTTGTTGAGCAGCATTACCCTTAGTTTCATTTAACCTGTAATGTCTGTGGAGGCGGGTTTGTCTTCTGAGCCCTGCTTAGAAAAGGCACTATGGTGGTAGCAAGAGCCTTAACCAGCATTCCAAAGTCCAAGGGTGACAGGTGCAAGCTGTCCATAGTGAAGCTACATGGCATGTTGAGCATGTCACCATATGCTGACAGACACTGTATCCCCTATGAATGAAACAAATGCGTTAGGCAACTGTTAAATGTGATATGTGTGTCCATATACTGTGACATCATAATTGGTGGGTGTAAGATGCTAGACAAGGTCAGGGTCATACTGGCCTGGGCTACATGATCAGAGTGTTCCTCCATGTATCATGTCATGTGGTCCAGGGAGTAACGTCTGAGGTTATACACAACAGCACGGACAATGATGGTGCCAGTCTTGTACTTGCTTTGGAGTGACCTGACTGCCTGTGTTATGCGGCAGATCCTGGCACCCAACAGACAGCCCAAAGTGACTATTCCCTTGTTAGGGCTGGTGAGTGGTACGTCAGTGTGTCTGACAATAAGTGTCGCCTATTACAAGTGTATTAGGTGTGTTGTTTAGCCCAAAGGGCAGTGACTGTGTGGCACATTGACATTGTGAACATTGTGATATGTGGGTATTGCAGTGGGGTAGCAGGTGTGTGTGTGTCTGCTTTGGAGGTCTCTGCTGCTTAGGTAGAGTACATTTACAACATCCGAGTATGTCTATGTGTGCTAATGTGGTTTGAGTGCTGTTGCTAGAGGATATGTGAGACTGATATGTGGTGTATGTGGTTACCTTCACCACCTGATAGACTGTGCCAGTCATGGATCGAGAGAGTTCAGCTCCCTGTATGTCTATGTAGGTGCATCTCACACATATATCTGTGTTTGTCGGGAGGAGGAGAGGGTTGTCTGTGTACATGAGGCAGATGTGACATTGTGTCAATATCACAATATCCACCAGCTGGACTGAAGAGTACACACAAAACCGACCCCTGGACATGCCAGGATATTATCATGACATACTCTGTAGCCTGATCACAAAGGATCAGTAGGGTGTTAAGCGTGTAAAAGACTATAACAGGGATTAGTGCTCATGTTCGTTAGTGTTTTGTAAAGAGTAGCTGAGAAGGAGTCCAGACTGAATCATGAAACCTCCTTCAGCTATGTCATAAATATCAATGTACACCCATATATGTCCTGAGTCAGGGCCAACTGTACCTGAGTGACAATGCTGACATCATGACAGGCAGGCCCATATGTACATACCCATCCCCCACTGGCAATAGTCCACATCAACATACCAGGAGATATCACATGTAGAATGGATGAGCAGCTACCCCACTGCCAAAAGCATGGCAGCAGGTGGAATACATTGATTCCCAATATGTGTCATGCACAAACTACAGAACAAACAGATTATGAACCTGAACAGTCAGCTGAGCCTCACCCCCTACACAGGATGTGGAACCATTGAATGTGTCACAGCTACATATGGCACTCCCCACAAGTGTCGGTGCGCAACACACCATGGGAAGTCAAATCCAGTATGTCTATGAGGACTGATCTGCAAGATCATGGAGTCCATCATGGTTGCAGTCATAAACAGAGCTATTGGAAGCTGACATACACATAACCCTACCAACTGTGGTATGCTCATGTGCGGATCATGGTTCCCAAACATGCTAGACTGTTTGCAAGGCAGCCACCCAGGACATACATCAATGAACACATCTACACATGTGTCACATAGACTTTGAATAGCCATTTATCAACATCCCAGACACATGTAGTATCCACAAAACCAACAAGCTGTGCATAAATATGTGTTGACATATGACGGAATGTCAATGTGTCCACAGATAGATCACACAAGGTAAGGATTCTGAGGTCTTATTCAAGCTGTTGACACCTGCTGACCCACATGGATCATTCCTTGAATGGCATAAAACAAAGTGTACACACATCACCATGTCCAGTCTGATGATGTCACCATCCTATAAATACAGCAGGAGAAGGGAAACCATCCAGTAAAGCAAATAGCATGCCATGTTAATGCATCTCTTACTAGTATCATAACATCGTTAGGTAGGGGTTTTAATCCTGCAAACTGTGTGTGTGTGTGTGTGTGTGTGTGTGTGTGTGTGTGTGTGTGTGTGTGTGTGTGTGTGTGTGTGTGTGTGTGTGTGTGTGTGTGTGTGTGTGTGTGTGTGTGTGTGTGTGTGTGTGTGTGTGTGTGTGTGTGTGTGTGTGCAATTGTCTTTGAAAGAAGTTTCCTTTTTGGAGACTGTGAAAACACACTAAAAGAGGTACATTCCTCTTTGGAAAGTCTGATGATGTCACCATCCTAAAAATACAGCAGGAGAAGGGAAACCAGGCAATAAAGCAAATAGTGAGCCATGTTAATGCATCTCTCTCTAGTATCATAACATAGTTAGGTAGGGGTTTGAATCCTGTAAACAGTGTGGATGCGTGTATGTGTGCAATTGTCTTTGAAAGTGGTGTCCTTTTTTGGAGACTGTGAAAACACACTAAAAGAGGTACATTCCTCTTTGGAAAGTCTGATGATGTCACCATCCTACAAATACAGCAGGAGAAGGGAAACCAGCCAGTAAAGCAAATATCGCGCCGTGTTAATGCATCTCTCTCTAGTATCATAACATAGTCAGGTAGGGGTTTGAATCCTGCAAATGCTGACTGTGTGTTACACCGTTGGTCAATGCAGTGTGGGTTTTGCTTTTACCATGGTATGATGACAACAGTAAGTGCATTGCACACATCAGGTATCTGCATGGCAAATATATATGTGTACATGTCCCCTCAATCAGTACATGGGTGTGAAGCCTCCATACTACATGAATACATTTATTTCCATTGACAGGTTGTGCTGCTGCTTCTCAGATCATAGGTCACATATGTATGTATGTGACATGGCCGTCCACTGTCGTGTTCTGTGGCCAAGGTCATCTGTGGCACACACACCCATGACAGTTACTTAAGAGTAGTGTGAGTGAGGGTATATGCCTGGGGTATATGTCAGACATGGTCATACACAACAAAGTCTGCCAAGAATGGACAGTCTTTATAGGTGTACGACTACCTTGTGGATATGCATTCAGGCCTCTAATGTCTTATGTGATACACCTTGGGACTCCACAATACCTATGGATATTTGAATATCAAGGGACACATGACATAACATGGGTCTGTATGTACACAATGGTACCCAACATACATGTTGAGGGATACCACCTGTATGGTACTGACGGGATAGTATGTATAGTACATGAGGATGACTATGCCATAGTCGACTTACTGCTATACAGCATGTATCAGACAACAGGTATCTGTCTGTATGATACCCTTGTGTAGGATATGCGTCCCATCCAGGGAATGCATTATTGGCCAATCCATGCATTCCCAGATTTGGATGGACACATCCCTAGTGTGTCTGCATGTACCTAAGGGGGCTATATAACACACAGGTGTGGTCACAGTAATGGGTGGCGGTCATTACCACTGGTTAGTGTTATAGTGTAGCACCGGAAGGATCCAATTGATACTGGGTTCCCTACTACTGTGTGTCATTTGTTAGGACATCATCCAATGATTGCTTATAGTCATGCTGTTGAGGTTGTGTATACTACCAGACCATAAATCATTGACAGATATTAACGGTATCACCCACAGCATAGTGTCAACCCATATCATACACACGTCTACCCATGTTAGTACATAACTGTAGTAGAATGCATTGATAAACACAAACAGCAAACTTAGAAAAACACAAAGGATCCGGAGTAGCCAGCTTCCACAAAAAAACAAGTATAGCCACAAAACAGCAGGAGTCTTTAATTATGTTAAGTGCTTTTCGTCTGCTTAATAAGCAGACTTCTTCAGACATAACAGAAAATGCACAAACAAGCTTTATATATTCAAAAAAATGTCACTAATTCATTAATTAATCAATCAATTAATTAAAATGTTAAAAATTCAAAAATTTAAAAATAAAGATCGGTAGTTAAGGGAAAACTCGTAAAAGCAGCTCGAATTGTCAGCCTAGATGTCGATTTTTACAGTGAGTGTGAATTATTAACCAATATGTTTTTACATAGAGGTTACCCACCACACTTACTGGACAACTTGGTTAAAGAAGTGAGTAACAAAGACTTAGAGGTTTTTACCAACCTATACTGAAGACAGTTGCCTATGGAGAGATTAGTAGCAGTTTTGCCTCTGACTTAGGATCAACTAGTCAAGGTTCCACACTGAGTACCAATCCCAGACTGATTTTAACATATCATATTAATAGTTATTATCTTATTGATATTATCAAGAAAAATTGGGATATATTTAAAAATAACTCTATAGTGTATAGTAAGGTAGGTTGCCGACCAGAAATAACTTTGAGGAGAGGTAAAAACTTGAAAACACTACTTGAATGCCCAGATAGTAATCCCACACGGACACCAGGCATGTATAAATGCCAAAATTGCAATTATTGCAAGTACATTCATGAGTCTAACAGATTTTCTATAAATAATAAGTGTTTTGAAATGCGATGTAGGGCTAACTGTAATACCCGTATGGTTGTATACCTAGCTCAATGTCAGAAATGTCCAGGGTTCTATGTGGTTAAGACCGAGCGTAAGCTACGTGAACAGATATATGAACATCAATATGCAATGAAAAAGAAAAAACAAGAAAATGCATTAGCCAAACACACTATTACTTTCAGTGACCACTTTTTCAAATTTATAGTTATTGATCAGGTACTAGAAAATAAGAGGGGTGCTTCTTCACATTTATTACTCGAAGAATTAGAACTCAAATGGCAGATCAGATTAAACGCTTATTCATACCCAGGACTGAACGATAGTTGTTCTATTAGTTGTATATTAAAATTAAGGAGCCTTATGAGGTAGGGCATTAAATAAGAAACACAGTTAATATGTTTAACATATATTTGTGAAGTGACAAGCTTAATTGGTGAAGTTAGATTTACTTTTGTTTACTGTATACTTCACATATTAATTTTTATATGTGTATACACTTATATATTCTTACTTCCTTTGGGGGTATGAATGTATTTAGTTTACACTTCACATTTTAATTTTACATTTAACTTTTATATTTTTACCTTTATGTATTGATGTCTTTCAGACATCAACTACTATAGACATTTCAGTGACATTCACTATATTTATATTTTTAATGGTTATAATATATTATTTTATAACAATACATATTTAAAGCTATTCATTTTTATTAAGATGAAATAACTTGGTGTAATACTTGTTATTTAAAATTTTGTAATAACAATTAATTGATAGTACTGGCTTCGGATTTTAATATGATATTGCTAATGTATTAATAGGTGAGCTTAGTGGGGTTATGCTATGGTAAATTCATTGAAGTAAGTTTTCTTTATTTTTAAATTTTTTAATTTTTAACGTTTTAATTAATTGATTGATTAATTAATGAATTAGTGACTTTTTTGAATATATAAAGCTTGTTTGTGCATTTTCTGTTATGTCTGAAGAAGTCTGCTTATTAAACAGACGAAAAGTGCTTAACATAATTAAAGACTCCTGCTGTTTTGTGGCTATACTTGTTTTTTTGCGGAAGCTGGCTGCTCCGGATCCTTTGTAGTAGAATGCATACTGGCCATTGAAAGATGCTATGAGATGTTAACAATGTGTACAACAGGGTATGCCACACATCCCATGTGTCCACTATGCACGTACATCCAGACAGTGCACACCCACCATGTTCACAGATGTACACTTGCTAATCTGTACTGCACACATTACGCACATACTGTCCACTCACTAACACATGCTGGCAACACATCACATATCATCCAAGTGGCACATGGGTGGATAATACATACTCAGACCTAACAGTGGTGTAAACAAAGCTACATTGACAATCAGAGCTTTGATGCATAATGTCTGCTCATATATACCTACAAGGATGTAGTTACACTTCCTTGTTGACAACTTGCTATTATTGCTACACTGCTATAGTGACACCCTGTGCATCAGCACCATGTTAGCATGTCCCTCTGTCAATAATGCAGATGACAGGAGGTGGCACAGGTATCATCATATGCACAGGGCATTTTGTTGTTTGCCAGAGCCTGACATTGACCCATCCAATCAACATGTTTGTGTGTGTGTGTGTGTGTGTGTGTGTGTGTGTGTGTGTGTGTGTGTGTGTGTGTGTGGGTGTGTGTATGTGTGCGTGTGTGTGTGTGTGGGGGGGGGGGGTGTGTGTGAGGGACAACAGTACTGCATGGGCCAATGTTGATGTAACGTGTGTGTGTGTATGTTTGAGCCCTAATTGTTTGCTTAATGTGTGTGTGTCTGCATGCACACAGCGCCACCATGTGGCTGCCATATACGGTGGTTTGCAGGACAGCCACAGACTGTACCTGCTAGGCTGTACAGATCACTGTCTCTGGCCAAGGACACAGTACCTGTGCCTGGTAGGGGTACTACGGACACTATCGGGTACCAACCCTGACTGGGTACTGTCATCAGAGGCAGAGGCATGACGACTGGGCCCATGTCCCTGCTGGGACTGGCCAGAGCCACGTGCATGTGGTCTACTGGGATGGTCAATGGACAGGCCAGCACCAGCATTTCTGGCGCTGGTACTGCCACTACGGGAGCGGCTGTGAACTGTGGGCCATCTGCAACCACTGCCAGCTGTTGCTGTTGCTGGCATGCATCCGTGTCGACATCGCAACTATCCTGCACGGTCCTGGCTCAAGGAAGACATGTTGTGGAGGGCGTCTATTGTCTCCCCCTAATGTCTATCAATGACCTCGATGTAAGTCCGGATGGCACCGGCAAGGTCACGGATGCTGTCATTGATAGCAGTGTAATGTGCCCTCTGCACCCTAAGTCCCTGCCTAGTGTACCGTTCCATACATGCCTGAGCCTGCATTACAGCCTGGAACATAGTGGTCGTCATAAGACCTGTGAGGGCACACCTGCCAGGGGCAATACGACCAGTGGTGCTCCCTCGAGAACCCCTGGACCTCCGCCTATGTGGTACCATTCCGGGTCTATGGCTATGGCTGCTGTGAGGGGATGCAAGTGCCATGGGTACCACACTCTCCTGGTCAATGCCAACTGTATGCTGTCCCTCGCCTATGGCCATTGGTGGTGAGGGATGTAATGGCAG
>NC_056737.1:267116290-267141290 GCF_019279795.1 Protopterus annectens
ATCATAAAAAGGTGACAAATGATACAAAAATATATGATGCAGAGTTAGCCACAAATATAACAGATTGCATGAAATCTTTCTATGATTATAAAGAAAGGCCAAGATGCTTACAAGAAAGCTTGTAGTTTTAGTAAATAATAAATGAAGAATGTATTCAGCTGCATACAAGTTAAACATATTTGAGGGTCATTTCTATGAAGTCATCTTTCATTAAATGTTATTACCAAAAATCACCGACTGTCTTCGGAGTGTTAAGTATAATAAATATTAGTAATTTTTCATATATTATCAAAAAAATAGACATAAGTAAATCATCAAGGTCAGGAAGTAATAGCAAGCAAATATGTAAAAACCTTGTATGATAAACTATTTACAGCCCTGTTGAGACTATTTACTGAAAGTTTCACAGAATATAATCTCCAACTAAATAGAGAAAAGCAGCAGCTAAAGCTTTATGTGAAAAACGTGATGTGTATGTCCCATCACCCTGTTACCCTGTAAATTTAAAATAATATAAATGTTAGTGCTTGGGACTTTGAGTGGACTTGGGGATAAACAAATGGCCAATGTCTGCCTGCATACTTACAGCTGAGGCAGACTGACTACTTTATGTAATCAGGTTTTTCTATAACAACATTATAGGTGCTGAATAAAAGGGACTGCATTGGCACTGATTGTGTCTCTTCTGAATTATGATATCCATTTGGTATGGTGAATCTTCAATTTTTAATAAAGAATCTTCAGAATGCTTGGCTGTCTAATCAAATTGATCAGTAACCAGTTATCAGAAAAACATGGTGTGTAGAATTCAAGGGGCAACAGCACAAATGAACCAAAGTAAATCATTGGGCACCTTAAGGATCAGTTTCGGGTTCTTACTTATTATTTGTTTGGTGGATATTAAAACTTACATCAGTTTTTTACATGTATGATATAAAAATAGGAACTATAATTTCCAAACTTGCATGCAACTCTGAACAGTATTGTTACCTGTGCAAAGGACAATAAAGCACAGATGAACTGCCATAACCCAAAATCTGTGTCATTCATGGTGAGGCGGGTGGGGTGGGCAAAATGTATAAAAATAATTCTCAATGAATATAATATTTAATGACTAAGGGTGGTGGTGAACAGGCATAGGAGATGTAAATTTAATTAGATTCCCAAGTAGAAACCTTAGAGGTGTAATACAATATTCAGAGACAGATTTGTTTTGGTACTAAACTCATTATCAGGAAAAGTATGGCATAGTGGTAGTGAAACAACATTTAAAGAAGAACAAGGCAGTCATTCTGATGAAAGATGCTATGGAATATTTTAGACAGCTGAAATGAGTAGTATTCTAAGACCATCCCTTGGATTCAGGAAGCTGAAAATTCCATGCAGGGACAGTGTAGGAGCTCCTGCATGGAAAATGGCCACTGAGCGATTCATGATAGTGCCGTCTTCACATGCATGAGCGGCCCTACACTGTTACAGCACAGAAAACCGTCAAACGTGCAAATCACCTCATTTGCTGGTGAAAACCATGCAAATGAGGTGATTTAGTGATTCAACAAGCTGCCAGGTGTCTGTGCTAGAACAGTGTCAGTCCAGAAATGTATTCAGAAAATAACTGAGTACATTTCTGCAACTGACAAAACGGAGGCATGACAGCTCATGAAAAAGCATGTATTATGTACATTAGACATGACAATGGCCAAATATAAGGCCACTGGCATTAAAAATTGATTAATTATTATGAAAAAAAAACTTTTTTGGCTGATCTCAACCATTTAAACATAGGGTAGAAGCGCACAAATGAGATTGTACCAAAGTTTAAGCTAAATCTGCATTTTGCCATTATAGTCTATGGCATGCAGAATCTAAACAATACCAGGGTGCACTGGTTGTCAAGGGGAAAGAGTCTGTTGTAGTGCAGTAACTAATGACCTACACACTGTGGTATGCAACTGAGGAAAGTTATACTGAATCCCATATTCCTTCAAAGTGACAGCTTGTACCTAACCGTGTAGGGGCAGCAATACAACAGTGCAAGTCTAAGAGCTGCATGACTTCATAAGGGGGTGTGCCATGCTTGCTGTAAGCTCATTGGAGCTCTATGGCCTGTGTTTGCCCTTAGCTAAGCACAGCTAAGGAAAGAGGAGTGTCAGATGTGCCTGAACACTGTGTACACAGCCTAAATGGGTGTGCACGGCACGCACCAGGTTTTAAACATAAACAGAAAAAAAAAAGAGCAAATGGTAGCATTGTTTACATTTCAGCACTGGGTATGCATGGCGTGCCTCGGGGCTTAAATAGGGAGGAAGTGGGAAGGGGAAGCCAATCAAGGAGAACTAGCATAGCTGGCAGGTGGAATGTATCAGAATCAGCCAAGTAAACATGCAGCAGTCCAGCACACTACTATAGACTATGCAAACACCTTTCAGACTGTTTTTTTCCCACAAACCCTACACCACCAGTGTACAAAAACGGGGGATTTTTAACTGCCAAAAAACAACTAAAAATGTTAGAGGCTGCTGCTGCTTTACTCTATCAATATGTGCTAGAGACTGAGGGTGGTGAGGAGGAGGAGAATGCTGACAACTGACCCACAGTGAGGAGAAGGAACTAGTGTACAGACCCAGGGTAACCTACCAGGGGCTACATGAGCTGGAGATAGTGGAGCACTATAGGGTGGACAGGGACATTCTACAGCAAATCGTCCAGCTCTGCCATCCCCACCTCACACACAGAACCAACAGAGGGGAACCCATCCCAGTGGATACCAAGGTATGTGTAGCCTTAAGGAATACTAGCCATAGGTACCTTCCACAAACCAAATGGGGATATCATGGGGGACTCACAGGCATCAACATCAGGGTATTCCACCAGTTCCTGGATGCCATGTCAGCACATGTCAGTGAGCACATATATTTCCCCAGCACCCATGAGGCATTGACCAGAAATATTCATCTCTTCCACCTTATAGCACAATACCCTGAGGTAGTAGGTGCTATAGACTGCAGGCACATACACATCAAAGCACCACCTGATGAGTGGGGTAGGGTCTACATAAACCACAAGGGCTTCCCCTCCATCAACTGCCAGGTCATGTGCGATGCCCAGGGCATTATTATGGAAATGTGTGCGGGCAGCCCTGGAAGCAATCATGACTCCCACATCTGGCATTCCTCACAGCTCAATCAGGGGTTTGTCAGGGGGGGACATTTCATATGGCCATCTAGTGGGGGATGCTGGCTATGCACTGGAGCTGTGGCTGATGACACCCATCAGAAATGCACACACACCTGAACAAGAACTCCATAATGAGGCACATGCACAAACCAGGATCATTATAGAGCATGTGTTTGGGATGCACAAGTCACGGTTCCACTGTGTTGACATATCCGGTGGAGCTTTGCAGTACTCTCTAGCTACATGTACCCAAATGGTCATAGTATGTGCCATGCTACACAATATGATCTTACAGAAACAGCTGCAGCAGAAACAGCACGGGCCAGGGCCACACAGCCCCCCACAATTGCCAAGGTGAGCACAGGCACAGAGGGACTCTGAGGAGAAACTTCCTGAGCCTGCCTCTGTAGGCAGAAGTAGGCATGCCCAGTATTCCCAGGCCTTGGCAAAGAGGTAATGCATAGCACATATACTGACACTGTAGGGACCCAGGGACTGATACCGCTCTCTCTGACTCGCACATACAGTAAAAGGGATGCCAAGCATGACACTACCTGTGCCTTACCATGTATAGGCAGTGTACTGCATGCATTCGACATAGTCAGCCCTCACGCGCCATCCTCACAACTGCCTCACGCACAAGGTAAGTCAGTCTTCTTAACAATAAATGAATGGAGTAGTATGTTCTGATAGTTGTATGTATGGTATGGATGCAAGCATGCAAGGGAATTGGGTAGCTGAATGGGATAGCAGCAGACAGCTGACAGCTATATGGGACAGCAGGAAATCCATAACAAGTACTGGTGTCAACATACTAGGCAGTACTACATAAGGTGACACCTCCCACCGTAGTACATGTGATGGCCAAAATAACTGTGGGTGTCCATAGGTCACATACATGGATGTCAGTGAGGGTCACACACCCACCACCAGTATCACTCAGCAGGACAGGTGTAGATGACCATAAAGAAAGGCCAGGCTAAGGCCCCAAATGATGACAATGGTGAACAGCCCCCTTCCAGACCTACACAAACATACTACAACAGGTCTGGCTGTTGCAGTTTAGTTCTGAAGGGTAAGAAGTCTGAAACTGAAATTTATGCCATTAAAATCTAGCATGTGTGCTTTACTGATATGCCTCCTTTCTGCATGATAGGTCACAATACAATATGAAATGGAAGCCAACAGAGTAAGTGAAATACCAGTACAGTCATTGTAAATGTTTAAAGTCTTCAGGTGTGCACCCCCCACACACACAATCTCATGTAGAAATGCAGTAACATGTAAGCCTGAGGAGTAATATCACTGGAGCACAGATTGCCAGAGCTCTCCCAATCTACATGATAGATTGTTGCATGTGTACAATATGTCAGTCAGTGTGGTGAGTTTGTTGTGTGTTTAATATTACCTGTAAGTGGTCAGCATGTAGGAATGGATGGTTGTGTCTCAGTGGCCTAGGTACAGTACTGTGGTCAACAGGGCCATGTTCCAACAACTGCAGTGCCAACCACACTGCTTCTCAGCTGCACCCATGTCAGCAGTTGTACATACTCACTTTCCAGATGTCAATATCTGTCACCATCGGAAAGCTGTACATGACATGAACGGGGGCCCATACACAGAAACAGTACACAGGTGGAAGTACCCTACACAGAGTGCATATAAAATAAATGTCAACGGCACACAACTTTAGAATTATAAATAGAGGTTAGCATCAGACCTCTTAACCTGGAAACATCAAAAATCTAGGCAAGGCCCATGAAAAATAGGTACAAATCTGTATGCTGATTAACATCTAATTTGCATACATAATTATGTAACCCCACCCACTCCGATGGAATTGTGGGATACCAACTTTCAAACGCAAACTGAAGAACAGACAACCAGAAAATGGCACCAAAACTCCCCCTGCAGCTATTCCAATGTCCCATTATCTGGCTATATCGCCCCATTTACCACAAACACTAATGTGCGCATACTGCTTTACTTCTACAATGATTATTTGGATTTTATTTTTACATTTTGCAACACATCAATGCACAAACACTACCAGCCATCTGATAAACAAAGCAATACTATCTCACAATGAAAACAGACTTGGCATTAAAACTTCTCTGCCCCTGAAACTCACATTCATTGAAACAGCATTGAAATCCACACCACATCCAAAAAAAATGCATCTGGCCAGTAGTGGATAAAGATTACCTTTGGGCTGTTTTCAAATCGTTGGCAACTTGCACACAAAACAAGAAACATACAGGTGTTCTTTTCTTTCATACACCTTCCTGACTTTATTAAGTTATATTCCTTGTATAATACAGCACATTTGTTAGAGCGCATTTTAAATGTATTGTTTGAATGAACATTTTTCCAGTAAGCTATACTGTAGGCAATTAAAGAAAATGCATGAACCAGTAATTAGAAAACTGCCCAATTCAGAACATTTCCATCATAAAAGTCTACTTCCACACCCAAACTATAAACAGAATGACAGTAGTGTAAGCCATAGGCATCTTGCACAGCTTCTCGCACTTATTTTCAATTTCAGTTTTTTTTGGGGGGTGGAAAAAGGTCAAAAACCAAGGACACATTTTAAACATTGCTTATATAATTTTGGAAAGTTGCTAGAATAAAATGTTGTGTTACCACCATGCATGCCATTGGCAAGTCTTGAACCCAGAGCCATATACACTACAGTCAGTGCAACATACCACTATGCTAAATCAGCAGTTTGAAAAACAGGAAGACTGAAACTTAACAGCTATCATTTAGTGAATTCAGTTCTCACTTCTCACCATAGCTCTCAACTTCTTAGCACAAAAAACCTGGACAAACAACAAAGCCAATCATGTGGGAATACAACTTCAGTTCTCACTTCTCACTCACCATAGCCGTGAACTGTTAGCACAAAAGACCTGGACAAACAAAAAGCCAGTAATGGGGGAATAAAAATTCTGTTCTCGCTTCTCACCATAGCTCTCAACTCTTAGCACAAAAAAATCTAGACAAAGCTCAGAAATGGTGGTGGCTAGGAATGTAGGCTCTTTTTGAGCCTAAATACCTCTAGCCACCAGGTGTATTACATTGGGAGCATTTTCATACACACACACCTGCAGCTTAAAAGTTTTAAAACATAAGATACTGCAACTATTTCAAGATAATAAAAGATTGATGATATTAACAGCCATAATGTCAGCACAACAGGCAGCACCTCCAATATTAACAAGGACACTGGCCAGAGTTCTTTAATGGCAGCACAACAGACAACACATCCACTATTAACAAGGACCCTGGTCAAAGTTCCTTAATAGCAGCACAACAGACAGCACCTCCAATATTAACAAGGACACTGGTCAGAATTCCTTAATGGCAGCACAACAGACAGCACCTCCAATATTAACAAGGACACTGGTCAGAGTTCCTTAATAGCAGCACAACAGACAGCACCTCCAATATTAACAAGGGCACTGGTCAGAGTTCCTTAATGGCAGCACAACAGACAGCACCTCCAATATTAACAAGGGCACTGGTCAGAGTTGCTTAATGGCAGCACAACAGAGAGCACCTCCAATATTAACAAGGACACTGGTCAGAGTTCCTTAATGGCAGCACAACAGACAGCACCTCCAATATTAACAAGGACACTGGTCAGAGTTCCTTAATGGCATATCTGGATTCCACATATGAGAATTGCTTAACAGCAAATAACATTTTTGGTGACTTTAAATTAAAAATTGCAATGTTGCATTCAGATAGAAAAAAGATACATAGCATAGCTGACACTTTTAACAGCAGAAACAAATAGCTATAAAAAAACACTTATTTTAAACCCAAAGGAGCGTATAATATGAAATATATGTGCTCATATAACAAGAAGATGCTCCAACTTTACATGTAAAGAGTGAGGGTGTTTGCCAAAAGCTGTAATTGTTTTGATTGAGAGAGTGAGATAAAACCTAAATCATACAGATTTCTTCATTAAGCAAATTAGGAAGAAAAGCATTACAGGAAACTAATATTTTTCTTAAAGACATACTTGAGGATGGAAGAACTCCTGACATGTCAGAGATTCAAACCAAAGATACAAAACAAAATCAGAAGTATTTGATTTATGTCCTGCATTAGTGTCTTCTGCTTGGAATTAATGTCTGCAAGAAAACGTGCACAATGTGTCCGTTTACGTTAATGCCTGCCATTGCTGCCTATATCTGTTGATTCTGCTCTTCCGTTTATGTTAACACCTGCCATTGCTGTTCTCCTACATGAGTGCTGCTGCCTGTATCTTGCTGTTTACCCATTCCCGCCTCTTGCAGCCAGCTGGAAATGATGACATGCACTCCTTGAGCTCAATTCTGACTGGCTGGTAGCCCTGACGGAGCTGATGTCATCACGCACATGATGATGTCAGCTCCGACAGCACCATAATTCAAAAAATAAAAATGCAACGCAAAAAAATCGGAAATGAAGGGGTGCCACTCAGGAATTGTGGCACCCCTTCATTTGGACCCAAAAACTTGGTAAAAACCAAGTAAATTGGTATGGTTGGGAGGTATAGTTAGCATCACATTAGTTGTCTCTCTAGTATGGAATACTGGTAGTCTGTCCAGTCACTGTCCACAGACAAGAGAGCATAATGGTAATGTCCCAGGTATATCTGTAAGTCAGGTGCCAGTAGCTTCCATATCACACATGCACCCAGCTCACCCCATCATCAGCTACAGGTTTATTACATGTCATATCCATGCTGTAGGGAATGAGAAACAGCAAGAACCCATCTCTGTATGGGAATACATACATGATGCTGCATGCTGAATTGGTGCCCCATGCAGGTGTGTCCCTAGCTGTAAGCAGCAACCTGCCCACATCCAGACTCATGGATCAGTATGAACAGGAAGGATTGACAGGAACACTTCAACCACTTACCATTGTCACCCCAGGGTAATCCACTGGCTTGCAGCCTGGGAACATATGAGTGACAGAATGCAATGGCCTGCTACAGATGGCCTGCAGCACTCTCAAATGGCCTATAGTCCTCTAGCAAAGGCCCATGCCTCACCCACAGTGCCAATGTATGGAATGTCAGGGGGTCCTAATTAACAACCTAACACAGTAAACAGAAAACAAATGCAAGGCCATGCTGACAAATGCCCGTAGCATGCCTTCCCATGTCTTACTGCAAGAACTGTGGACCAGGCCATAAATACTATTGGGATAAAGGCCCACCTATAGGAATATTCTGAGATATTGCTTTCATAATGTTAGGAAAAGCAGAGAATAACGGGGGGGGGGGTGTAGAAGCATGGATGTCATGGAGTGTGTGAAGTCTGAAACTCTAATGTCTACCCATACTACCCTCTGACTGCAAATCCATGAATGAACAGCCACAAAACTGCTTGTAAACTACAATGTGAAGGTAAACTGACCAGATGTATGAGTCCTGCCTCTGGATAACCTGGGTGTATCTGTACAGCTGAGAGGTATGGCCCCAGCAGGATATGGCCATTCTGTTAAGTTGAGAAAAGCACAAGAAGGGGATCCTCAGCCAGCATACTACCAATATGCTGGACCATTTACACAGAACCAGCAGTATATTGTCTGTAGCTACCCCTCCACAATGACAGGAGTGTGCCAGAATGTGTGTAGTCTATGCCTCAGAATATTGGTCTCAGCTTCATTCATCTTGTATTTCCATGGTAAATAACTGTGAGCAAAGAATGATATCTGTCAGTAATTGATGACAAGATACATCACAGTGTAGAACAGTACATATGTCAGAAAATTTGTGCTACAACCAACCATGTTACACAAGCAGCACAGACAGCAATAGTTACAGTATCCCCGTATGTTACGCCCATTGTGTCTCCATATTGGCAACCTATCTGCAGATATCCTGCAGAAACAGGTTGCTAGGTGTAGCTGTAGCACACAAAACCCTGAAGTGGAGTCCAACTCTCCCTGTAATGGATGCACACACTCAATATAGAAGGTCATACTGGGCATGCTCCTACACAGAGAAAAGAAGCACATGTCTGACAACACAGTGGACTGTAGATATCTGTTATTCATAGATGTCTGTGTACACACACCACATTGTACACCATTTATACTTCACACACACACACACACACACACACACACACACACACACACACACACACACACACACACACACACACACACACACACACACACACACACACACACACGCACACACACGCACACACACACACACACACACACACACACACACACACACACACACACTGGATAGGAATACTCACACATATCTAAGGCCAACATAATATAATATGTCAAACATACACACAGAGACATGGGGAAGAGAGAGACAGACAGCTACAGAGAGAATCCCATTATGAGGCCTTTCCCACCCAGTACACATCCCATTGGCCTATATCACATGATGTGCTGTCATTCACTGTAGAAATTCCTTTGGCTAGCCCTCAGCCCTATAGTCTCAGTGGTGCTTGTGATAACAGTCTAACACTATAGTACAAATAAGTATTCATGTAGCATTTCTAATCTCAGTCCTGTCCAATGCAAAGTTGTGTGTGAGGCTGTGTGTGCATGTTTCTAGATGAATGGGTTTGAGGCCATTCACACTCATTACACTTCCCATTGCCCTACTTTAACTCTACTTTAGCATTCCTGTTGATGTCAGTCACCCTGAAATAACCCTTGCTTGCAGCCGTATAAGCTCAGTGGTCCTTGCGATAACTGCGTAATGCTATAGTGTAGCAAACTAGGTAGGTAGGAGTTCTAATACCTGTCCTGGCGACTGTGAAAATGTGTGTGTTTGTGTGAGATAGTGTGTGTGTCTTTGTAGAGACATGATTTTGAAGCCATTCACACTCACTAAACTTCTCTTACCCCTCCTTTAACACTGCTGCCTTTGGACAGCTCTCCAACATATAATCTCTGTGGCACTTGTGATAACTGTGTGATTCTGTAGTGCAAAACACTACTTAGGTAGCAGTTCTAATCTCAGTTCTGGCAATTGTAAAAGTGTTTCTGTTTGTGTGAGTGTGTGTGTATATCTGTAGGTTGAAGTATTTTGTGTCCATACACAGCCAGTACATTTCAAAGTGTAATACATTACAATGGCTGCTGATGTCACTCACCTTAGAGGTATGTTTGGACACTGTTCTACCAAAGCTCTGTGGCATGTGTGATAAATGCATAACAATGTAGTAGCTATAACTACATAGGTAGGGGGTTGAATCTCATTTCTGGCAAGTTTGTGTGTGTGTGTGTATATATATATATATATATATATATATATATATATATATATATATATATATATATACACATATATACATATATATATATATATATATATATATATATATATATATATATATGTGTGTGTGTGTGTGTGCATGTGTGTGTTTGTTTGTACCTTAAAGATTTTGGCCCCGTTACACCCAGTACACTTCTCAGTGCCCTACTTTAGCAGTCCTGCAGATATCATTCACCTTAGAAGTACCTGTTAGCAACCCTAAACCATGTGAGGTCAGTAGTGCATGTGGTAAATCCATAGCATAATGGTCTGAAAACATAGTTAGCTAAAGATTTGAACCTCACTCCTGGTAAATGTGTATGTGCAGTAAAGTATTTTATGAAATCTCTCACCCACTATATCACCCAATGCCAGCATTTACAAGGGCTGGTGATGTTCCTCATCTTAGAAGTACCTTGTGACAACATCCATCCTGTTAGCTCTGTGGCATGTGTGATAAATGCATAACACAGTAGTAGCAGTACATAGATAGTTAGGGGTTCAAAACTCAGTACTGGCAAGAGTGTGTGTGTGTGTGTCTCTCTGTCTGTCAGCAGTATTTTGTGTGGGTACTGGTGTGATTGTGTAGTAACAGGATCCATTGGAGGGGGTTTGCTAAATTATTATATTGATGACCTAGTATATGTCCCAATGTCCACATTATAAGGCCAACAGTTGTCAAATACTGTAGAGGTTGGAGTAGACAATTCACAGCCCTAAATGTGTAGTGCCAGGTGCAATGACTATGTGACAGTATGGAATAGTTAACAATATAGGGAATCCTTCTAATACTCAGAGGCCGCTCTCTACCCAGGAATCATACATAAACACACTTGGCTAGGCTTCAACCACTATATCAGTAGTTCTCTTGCAAACTGCCTCACAGGTAGTACCCACAGTGTGATTGCAGTGAACTCCATGTCAAATCTATGACCAGACATGACTGGTGTCACACAGGATATGGATCCATGCCCTCTCATGTTTGGGATCTACCCTTCTCAGGTGCAGGAGAACACAAAGGCACCCTGGCTGAAAATGTTTGCATACAACAGTAAGGTGGATGGTAGCATTCCCAATCCATATGATGTTGACATCATGCACAAAGGCCACCCTGACACCTATGACTGTTGTTAGAACCCTGGACATTACCTCAATGCCAAGAGATGTGCCACCATTACCTTTGAGAACACCATGGCTCACATGAAGTAATACATTGACGGTAGTCCACTGAACCGTGATGTTATAACAGAATGGGGAACACAGGTTGACAATTAGCTGCCTGTTGACCATAACAGTGCCACTGACATCAGAAAGTACTTTGATGTGTTAAATCTCCTGACTAAGTGTGTGTTATCCAGTGAGTAAAAGGACATGGCCACCCTGTATCATCCCCTCAGTAGCCCAATCAATGTGTACAGTGGCCATTTTACCATGTTCCCCACTGAACACCTGCAACAACTGTAGAGACTGTAAACATACCCCACAAACAGAATACTATGCCTTATATACATGCCCTGTATGGACAGACTCCAATAACTCCAATGAAGGCCTGTATCATACTATCTATGTAGGTGCAATCCCTATCTCAGTTACACAGCCATGTCTTACCAAACTAGGTCAGGAATGCTATATCTGAAGATGCCAATCTGTCCACACAACATGCCCCAGAGACCTCAAGCACATTTCCACACTTCAAAGGACATGCTTGTGGGACAGGTGCACAACCCAGACACTGTCCATGTTATGGAATATAAATCACATACTGTCCACCCACAATAGAAATCTGGATGAGTGGATGGGGAATACAATACCCACCCCCTGGGTACCACTCCAGTTACTATACTCCTGAGCCACACTGCGGACTATTGTCATGTGGCCTGATGCCAGGGTATTCCCTTGGGCTAACTTTGTAGACCCTTCAGGCCCATTCACCTACTACACACCTATGAAGCAATGAACCTATGGATCTCAGTACTGGGATGTGTGTGTGTGTGTGTGTGTGTGTGTGTGTGTGTGTGTGTGTGTGTGTGTGTGTGTGTGTGTGTGTGTGTGTGTGTGTGTGTGTGTGTGTGTGTGTGTGTGAATAGTAATCTCAGTGTGTTTGGTTGATGAATATCCCCTGTGGCTGTGGTTATTAGCAATTGGAGGTGTGTCCAAACCCAACATGTACCATTTTCCACTCTACAACAGATGTAAATCAACATATACCTACGTACAACCCTCAGCCCTATAATCTGTGAGGCATATGCACTCACTGTGTTACAGACCTGGGAAATCCATGCAGATACAGCTGTACCCTGCCTAAGACACAGTGGATGTGTTGCCACATTGCCATACCCCTCAGTCTTGCTTCAGGTCCACAAACTCATGACACACACATGCCTAGAACAGAAACAAGATACAGCATGTGAGAAGACATTAACTCAGCACTTCCCTTATTGGGGGAGAGAGGAGTAAAGCTGGCACTGAATGTGTTGCCAAGACTGTGGCCAATATCTGTTGTCTCAGGATAGGTACACTTGTGTTTAATGCTGTGGAAGTTGTTGATGCAACTATCAAAGGCTGTTGTGATTGTCAGTGTCTGCTGCATGTCTGTCTTCATAGACACCTGTAGGGGATTCCATGAGTGATCCCAAGTTGTGTTTGAGACTAATAAGGGAGTTCAACAGTCATGAGACACCACCTTTCTCTGCAACAGTGTCCTTTTTCTGTTGTACGCTTTAGTAATGGCAGGGGACCATCACATTGTCTCCCAGTGTTTGGAGGACAGTGTCTGGGTTCTGTTGGCTCTGCTTAGTAGCATGCATTCATGTACCTATTTGTACAGTGCATATGTGTATGATTTGACAGTCATGCAGCTATTTCCCATTGCCATGGATGCAATGAAGTCATCCACCCCTGTTTTATGGCTGCAAAGTCAGCTTTGGAGAGGTTTTGCAAGGTGGTTACCTTTTTAGGGGCTGTGGCTGACATGTTGAGTTCCATGTTGATTACAGCCTGTGTGGATCTCACCATGCAGGGATTGACAACTTTGGATGAGCAACAGTCCCATATTTAAGCATTCAACACAGATCAAAGTTGTTGCATCCTCTACCAAGGGTCAGTATGAGCCGGTCCAGGTTATTGGAAATGATGAATCCCAGGAAGTGCTGGGCCACTGTACTGGTGCTTTGCTACTTTCCTCAGGTGATGGAGGGGTAATTGTCTCATATTATGTCAGTGTTGCAATGGACCATCATAGATGGTAGGGTGTTGAGAAATGTGCATTGACAGTTTAGGGACATAGCTGTGGACCCATAGCAGGCTATGGTCTGGATTGTACCATTACCCCAAGGCAGTTGTACCAGTAGTATCTCCAATGCATTATACTGGAATACTAGTCTGGAGGTGTTCCTATCCATAATGAATATAGAGACAACACCACCTGTAGAGGTGTGGTCCATATTTGGGGGCTGACAGCTGTGGAATGTGTTATAGCCTGATACTGCAGGGCTGTTGTCTGCTGCTGTGAACCACCTCTCCATTACAGTAGACATGTTAATGTCCTCCACTCCAATAAGTGCTTTGAGTGACTGCATCCTGACAGTTAGATGTCTACTGGTGAGCAACATGACTCTCAGATTGCATACATGTCTAGCTGGTATGGTGGTAATTACATTAGGAACACTACCTAATAAGGTATCATAGGGATGACAAGACACTAGCCAGTACCTGGAAACCCAGCCCTGACAGATGTAGGACATCTGTGGCAAGTCATTGGGTTCTGTCAGTCATGTCATCCCAAGCAGAGAATGACACAAAACATGTAAGCCAATGTTGCAGTCAATCATCTGTTGATAGCCCTGCAGCATTATTCTGGGTGATGATGGTACACTTCTCAGGGCTACTGTCACACCTGTCTGGGCCACATAATCAGAGAGTTCAACCATGTCTTTTGTCATGTAGTCCAGGGAGGTGTGTCCCAAGTCATTCACACCCACATGGATACAGAGTGATACTAGTAGTTGTTGTGGAGTGCCATGACTGGCTGTGTCATGTGTTGGATGCTGGCATGTGATAGATATTTGGCTGTTACCTGCTCCATATTCAACTTAGTGAATGGGATATTTGTGTGCCTCAGTACTGAGTTACCCATGATCACTGTATTGTGCTAGGTGGTTAGCCTTAGAAGTTTAGGTTGAAGGGCACACTGTGTAGGTTAAATATGTGTCCCTTGGCATGAGCCATGTCATGGTGTCTGAATGGGTGTCTGTCTTGCTGGTCTGTGCTGTTTGAGTAAATGTCCATTGAGTGCCTCTGTGAAGGTGGGTGTGTGGCTTTTCACTGTATGTCATGGCTGTCAAAGTGGGTGTCATGGTGAGCTATGTGTTCCGCATGGTGTGGTGCAGGTGCTGATCTTATCCTCTCGACCTGCTAGCCCAGTCTTTGCTGGAGAGGGCATATGTCCACATTGGTTGATATACGGGTAACTCTCACATGTCTGAGTGGACAAGTACACCAGGTTAATGGGTGAAAGCACAGAAAACTGCCCTTCAATCATGCCAGGAGGGGTGCACATAACTAGTAAGTACTGGGGCTACTTCTGTGATGAATGAGTACTGCTGTCAGTTCCCATGTGTGCCACACTTCTTGATACAATAACCTGGTGAAGTGCCAAGCCATAATACTATTTGAAGTGCAAGACAGAAAGAACTAGCATGATGTAAGGGTGGAACTGAAGGCAGACTTTCTTCTGCCTGTAATACTTTACCTCAGCTGTGCAGTTATCAGCAGCTTTGGCCATGTGAAAGTTCAGTAAGCTCTGTAGCACATGTGGTAACTGTGTAACACTATAGCAGACATAACTAAATAGACAGGAGTTCTAACCCCAATACTGGCAAGTGTGTGTGTGAATCAAGTACTGTCTGGCTTATACCATTTTTGACTTCTGTACTACCCTTCACACTTCCCCTCACCCCAGTCTAGTAGTCCTGTTGATGTCATCCACCTTAGAAGTACCTTTGGACTAGGTGAAAATGTGTAAGCCATGTGTCATGACTGATAACTGCGTAGCACTATGGTAGTAATAACTAGATAGGCAAGAGTTCTAATTTCCCTCCTAGCCCCTGATTGGATGTGTGTTTTTGTGCGAATCATGTGTGTGGATTAAACCATTTTTTACCTGTTTACTACCCTTCATTCTTCCCCTCACTCCAATTTAGTAGTCCTGTTGATGTCATCCACCTAAGTACCTTAGGACTAGGTGGGAATGTATAAGCTTGGTGGTGCTTCTGATAACTGCATAACACTATAATATAAATAATTAGATAGGCAGGAGTTCTAATCTCTCAACTGGCAACTGTTTGGATATGTGTGTGTTCATGTGAGAAGCATGTAGTTTGTGGGTTACACCATTTCTGACCTGTGTACTACCATTTACACTTCCTCTCATTCCCATTTAGTAGTCCTGTTGATGTCATCCACCTTAAAAGTACCTTTGGAGGAGGTGGAAATGTATAAGCTCTGTGGCGCATCTGATAACTGTGTAGCAGTGTAGTAGAAATACCTAGATAGGCAGCAGTTCTAATCCCAATGCTGGCAACTGTTTGTGTGTGAGGATCATATTGTATGTGGCTTATACCATTTTGATGTGTGTACCATACATGGCTGGTGACCACCTCTCACTGCCATTACCTTATATAGTGTGGTAACATCATCTGCCTCACATGCAGCAAGTTAAACAATTGTAAAGTCATCTGTACAGATGTGTCTGGAATATCCAGATGTTTGCAACCTATGCATGGTTGAAAGTGGTCTGTGTGCCTTAACAATGCCCATGTATGTTATATTGTAGCCAAATAGGCCACAGTGAGTATAGTGACACATATGGCAACATGAAGTATCATACTTGACTGAAACATCATGCTGATATGATGTCTGCCACCCTCACAGGTGGCCAGCCTTGTAGGTGCAATACATGAGTCCAGATACTTGGTTTTACAAGTGAACTGTTCATGCTATGGGTCACATTAAAGGCTGGAAAAGGTGTGGACTGACATATTGTGGTCCTAATTTGTATGTAACAGGAACACCTTGCATCTTAACAGGGGTATGTACACAATTTATATCCACTGTATACCACTAATGTGTCACATATGCCCCTACCTTAGGCCATTTGTCCATCCCATTTTCCTGGCCTTTGTCCAGACATCTTGGCACTGACAAGTTGTGAGGTATGCTACAGGAATGTTGAATTCATGTCAGATAGGCCCCAGTGGTGACCACTGTGATGCAATGCAGTTAACCCCACCACAAGTGAACATGCACATAAAGCAATATAGCTATTACTGATAGTTGTGTGCATGGTAAATTGCATGCCCTTCACATGCCTGGGGTATTGCCAAGCAACAGCAGACAATGTCATATTCTCCAGCTTCAGGCTGCTGCCCCATATGCAGACCAGAGGGTCCTAGGTAGTTGTGAGAGCAAGTTATTGTCAGCAGACTCACATGTGGCCTTGGTACAGGATGGATGCAGCATGTCTGCACATTTACAGGGTTGGGAGGGTGGCTTAATGGCTAAGGTGTTTGCCTTGCAAACACAAGGTGCAGGGTTTGAGTCTTACAAGGGATAATTGGCTAGGCTTAAAATGGCTCACAAGGGCAGTTAGCTTTGTACTAAACTATGAACCTATGAACCTATGAATAACCCCAGTAATACATAATGTTCTGTCCTCACCATAGATGTGCACCTCTGTGCATTAGAACCCCCCCCCATCCACAACTGCAAATGGACCTGACACATGGATGTAGATACAACACAGATACATGTATGTCTGATACATTAGTGTACTAATCCCCACTGGAACCTTACCTGCACACTCCTCATCCAGTGTGTGTGTGCATATGTGTGTGTGTGTGTGTGTGTGTGTGTGTGTGTGTGTGTGTGTGTGTGTGTGTGTGTGTGTGTGTGTGTGTGTGTGTGTGTGTGTGTGTGTGTGTGTGTGTGCAACCCACCTCCATAATGTTTTCCTCAGCTTCATGGCTTGTACACTGGGTGAGTGCCCCAAGGTTGGTGAGGAGCGCCTCGGTGGGTGTCAGTGGGGGCTGAATGGCTGGGCCCTCACCTGTGGCTAGCCAGTCCTTCACTACAGCAGCAGCCTGTTGATGGGAATGGTGGATGAGGTCTGTGGCCCAATGCTGCACCTTCTCATAAGTTCTGCTGTACAGGCTGGCATCGTTTACCCTGTGGACCTGATTGTTCAACAGGGCGGTCCTCTCCCGCACATCTTCTGCTCTCCATCCAAATAACAGGGCATAATGTTCAATCACTTATTGGGTGATGATGTCAGTTTCCCCAACAGAGAATGCTGGTAGGTGAGCCCTCTGCATGTTACCTGGAAGACATAAACAGGAAAAAGGTCACAGGACCTCATACAGTTGTCAGACTGCACATCAACAGTGGATATTACTTGCAAATAATCCAATCTACACCATAACCCTTCAATCTATCATGGTTATAGCAGCTTGCATTACACTCCTGTCCCTGAGCTATCTTATTCTCCCCAATGATGGACACTTTATTGCATAATCCTCTATTCTCCATTCATTTCTGTGTAGAGGGCTGACAGTGGCCATCTTCCATGTGGATGGTGGCAGGTCTGTGTTTGACTGTGGTGTGTGATGGAGCTGTAGGCAGACAGTGATGTCATTATGCCCCATGGATTTTTTCCTGTTGTTGCAATCAGTAGGCAATATGTACATGCTCACCACTGCTGAGGGGAGGAGTGCGGTTGATGTGCCTATCCCCCTATACAACTGGGGTGGACAGGGTGGCAATGTTCCCACCTAACCTGTCTGATGCAGGTTGCTTATATCCATGGCATGTGTGTATGAGGTGTGCTTTAACCTCCAGTACTGGGTGAATTGTGTTGTTTCCTCTGAGAATGACAACATATGTGGAGGCACTGTTGCAACTGTCCTTGCTGGTGTGGATATGTCTGATTTATAGTCATAGTCAGGCTTACAGGAAGTCACCTGTGAACTTACATGCTTGCTCAGATAGAGGTGGACTTGCTTCCAAGTTGTTGCCTGCACCTATGTGTCCCTGTACAGCTAATATAGCAACCTATTATGTGGTGTGTGTATTGCTACTGTCCAACAAAGGAGATTACTCTACCTTGGTGGAGGCTGGTTATACAGGTCAGCTACTGCTGCATCCATATAGCTACAGTGGATGTAAAGTGCACACACCCCTGTTACAATGCCTAGTATTTGTGCAAGTGAAACTTGACACCACAATAACTCATTTCAAAACAATTCCCACCTTTAATGTGACCTATAGCCTGTACAATTCAAATGAAAATATAACAATTTGGTCTGTGAAAACATATGGAAATAATAATCAGTACAATAAGCCAGTTGAATGAGTGTGCACACCCTTAAACTCATATGCTGTGTATGCACTTCTTGAGATGGTTACAGTATTCATTCTTCTTGGTTTGGACTCTAACATCATGGCACATCTTCACTTGGCAATAGTTGTTCACCTTCCTAAAAACACCTTTGGTTGTTTTGCAATGGAATTGTACAGGTTAGGGGTCACATTCAAGATGAGTAACATTATGAAATGATTTTCCGTGGTCTCATTGTCATACAGCACACAAACCTGGCATTCCAACAGGGGTGTATACACTTGTGATATCCATTGTATATAGGTGATGATATAGTTGTTAGTGGAAGGCATGGACAGAGGGTCATAACACAGTTGCATGCTTCTCCAATTACTACCTGATAATCATGCCTACTGTAGTACCCATATCAGTATCAGGCCAGTATAACAACCAGTAGCTGTACACATTTATGTCTGTTGTATGCACTGACACTGATATTACACATATGTGCAACATGCACAACCTATGTACCTGACTGCTTGAAACCCATGTGATTAGTTTTGTGCCTTCCAGCTGAACATGCGCATACATACATGTGCTCAAGGGATACATTTCGGCTCTATGTTAGTATGGCACACTGTATTTACAGTCTTGCTGCTCAGTCATACTTCTCAACCTGTTATAGCAGTATGTCTGGAAATTGGCACACATAAATGAGTGACAAAAGGGACATCAATATTGATGCTGTACTAATATAGCTGCACCATACATCAGTAAGTTGATTGCACAGTAGGCTTTGACATCACTGTGATAACCCGGAAGATGTCCAACAGTCATAAGTAGGCTATTATTTTACTTTGTCATTGCTCACAGACTTGCCAATGGTTTGGCTGACATAACACAGGTATATATGTATGTGACTACAGATAGTCACAAAAGTGCTTATAGTACAGCAGAACACTGTACAGTTGAATGTTATTAATTCAATATATCACATGCAGTTCAACACACATGTCTGAAACAGTACTTTACTATGCACATGCCCTATACAGGTCTCTTAGATTTTCAAGACAAACATGTATCATTCTCGTATTCACAGGTAACATATGGATATGGACAACATCCCATTAATTGGCCTAGCAGTGGCACAGTCACAACTGTTTGACAGACACCCCCGCAGTTTTCATATGTGAGCTGTCCTTTCCCAGGGTGAGTCAGGCTCCTGAGCTGAGATCCTACCTCGCAACCTCTTAGACCATCAGATCTGGACAAAGGCTATAATGATTGGCAATAAATACAGACTTTAAATATTCCTGTTACAAACTTAGGAATTCTGTAGAATAATACATTTTGCATTACTGTGATTATTCTTAAGGATGTGGAGTCATAGACTCATGTGTTTGTCATTACTTGACTTCAAGCCTCAGCTATTTGCCAGACATGTACAGATTTTAGGAGGAACAGACAAAAAACTAAAATGTGAAACTCTGGACATTCAGTAAAGCTCTGTACAGTTGAGATATATGACTGTGATCTCTCCCACTGCAGAGAGGGCCAGATGCTATTGCCGTAGCAGCTGTTCAGCAGGGCATTAGTACAGCAAGTGTTGTTAGGACATATATTCTTCCAAATCATATTTCCCATTATTACAGACCAAGTACTACATTCAATTACACGCTTACATGTTCTACTTACCTTTTTGTTTTTTTCTTCTCTTTTCTGGTTTTTGTTTTTATTTGTTTTCTTTTCTTTCTTTCTTTCTTTCTTTCTTTCTTTCTTTCTTTCTTTCTTTCTTTCTTTCTTTCTTTCTCTCTCTCTCTGTGTACTACAGGGATGGACCTGGTTTGAATAGGTGGCAGCATGGCTTTTGTAGGTGATGCTCATGACCAGGTGATGGCCTGTGCACCAGTTTATGTTCTCCACTTTCTAATTGCATGCAGAGCAGCTGTGTAGTTCTTCCAATAGCCAATGTCATATCAACACACTCCTATAATTGAGCACTCCATGTGGGTGTTGGTCCTTTCTCTTACCTGTGATGAAGACATCCTGGAGCTGTGTGAGCTAATACCTCTTAAAACAGGACTTGTGGAGACAAGCCAAATAAATGGTGTAGAAGGTTCAAGACTTAGGGGCATAATGTGAGTATTGCTGTTATATGTTTGGAATACTGGTAGTTTAACATCGTTTGTCTGAACATGCAACATCTGCATTGGTTTCAGTCTGACAAAGTTCTGTCTCTGCATAGCAAGCAACTGTAGGGCTACCCACATAATAGCCACAGGTTAGCCTGTTATGTTTGGTCTGTTCCCCAGACAGGTGTTGTCCTTGGCAAATCAGTAGCATACTCTGGAGAGTGCAATCAGTAAATGCTAAGATGCATTTGTTTTCTGACTTTATATCCCTCAGAAAAGATATGTTACAATGAATCCTGTAACACCAGCAACTTTCTCAGTATATAACAACAATATTTCAAGTATGGCCATATATTTGGGCCTCTGGCCACCAATTATGTCAGACTTTGTCCAGATGTCATACAGTAGGAAATTGATAGGTATAATGGTCTATCATTATTTAATGCTGTCATTCCTGCGGGGAAGGGGGGGCAGGAAAACATGTTGGAGTCTGTACATTCAAGAGGGTGGTGTAGGGAGAATGCTGTTAGATGCCCTTGTAACATATGTTATGTGGGGGAAAGTAACATGTGTTTTAAAACTAGGCTTTTAGAACATATGAGATATATTACTGATAAGAAAGAAGACGGTTCTATAGCTGTACATTTGAATAATTCTCACCATGTGGACAGTAGTGGGTTACAAGGTACTGTTTTGGAATATGTCAGTTCCTAAGTTTGAAGAAACATTCATAAAAGGACAATTGTTATGTGCAGAATCAATTTACTAATTTTATATGTGATACTTTATCCCTGAGGGAGTTAAATGAGGAGTGTAATTGGAAGCTGTGTATTTAATTATGTAATTAAGTGTTAATTGCTTCTTGTGATTAAGGCAAGTATTTCCTGTAATCTTTTACCCCTTGAAGGCTTTGGCCAAGACATCAGAGTATAATAAACATGTGTGACTTACTGGCTGGTTGTATTTCTCTTTGCTATGTTCAGTCATTATACTTGTTTTGCTAAGAGGTTGTTGTATGTCTGGTCATTGTGTATGGCCTATCATGATTTTGTAGCAGTGTATTGTTCACTCATTTATTTGGACTGTGTGGGGGCAAATGTGAGTGTCATGGGTCCTTTTGTATTCAACTGTGCATGCTGGCCCAGTTATGGGTGGTCTATCAGCAGCATATGTTTGTATGGACATATATATATATATATATATATATATATATATATATATATATATATATATATATATATATATATATATATACATACACACACATACACCTCAGTATTTATTGGTAATATATCTATATATTTTTATACACATATATGTGCCTCCATATCTATCTATCTATCTATCTATCTATCTATCTATCTATATGCTTCTTTTCATATATATATATATATATATATATATATATATATATATATATATATATATTTGTAGATACCAATCCTTCCTGCTGGCACAGTGTCTCTTCCCTATTGTAAACTGGCGGTAAAGAGCAGTATGTTTGAGAAAGCATACTAAAACCATACATCTGAGGTGGCTTAATTGTAAATTGCTATGGCTATGGTATGCAGGGTCCTGGGTTCAAGCCATGCAAAAGCTGTTTATTTTGTTGCTAGGCATAACAAGGACTGTTGGATACAGAGTGATTAAGGCAGTTTTGAGCATCTTTAAGTGGATTTGCATGGGTTTGCGGAATGGTAAGCAGTGCTAATGTATGGTTAAACGAATAGGTGCTTACACTGTTTAGGCTTCAGTTACCAGTGTGCAAATCTGCTTAGCATTTACATTTAAGCAATGCTTAAACCTGCTAAGCATAGCTTAGCTCTGGTACCCATTGGTCACATTCCAGTCTGATAAAATACCAGGGTAATGACATCTTTAATAAGTGTATTTAACTTCCTGTACATAACATGTTTCTATGTGCTCTCATTACAGTAGCAAAGGTGTGAGTATACTGTATGGGACACCTGGGTATACATGGGTAGTACCAATTTTTTTTTCTTTGTATTTGTTTTATACATGGGTAATTTCCCAGGTTATATGCAGTCATACTTGTATGTTACACCAGCTACAGTGCACTGGTTGACAAAAATAGTTTAACACATATTGTATCATTATGTTAGTACTTTTAACAGTGCTTTTCCAAGTAAAAGTAGATTGCAGATTGTAGTACTAGAACCATACACCCCTGCATGCAAAGCTGAGACTCTGAGTACTGACTATCTTGTTCTTGATGCTTGAGCTGTATATTTTTATGTATCCCCTATTGGATATTGATCTGATATTATGATATTAACTATAGACTACTATGTTTTTGGACATGCCATTGAGGACTGCTGTAATGTAGTAATGACATACCCTTCAGTTTCAGACTTCTATCTTTCAAAACATTTATCCTAATGCATAATCTGTTGGCTATCTACTTTCTGTCTGTCCTCTGCACAGATATGCAGATGTCAGATATTGCTAAGCCCATACCACTATGTAGGTGCCTACATAGTATTTTGTTGTGGGTGTGGGCACTGCTGCTAGTTCCAACATATGGGACATTCCTTAATGTGGGACTTGCCACTTTTCCTTACCTGTGTGAGGGACATTACAGATGTGGTGGGCTACAGATTCACATACAGTAGGTGGCAATATATCACAGGACAGGACATGTGAAGACAGCCAAAAAACATGAGGGACATACCCCAGATTTGTGAACAGATTCTGTGTCATCAGTGCTGTTATACACGTGGTGGATTGATATATTGACAGGGTTTGTGTGGATATGAATTTAGTGAGTGACTTCAGGACTGACAGTGATATGTCTCTGACATACATCTCCACTGGCACACTGTCCACAGACTGGCCACATGTTTGCCTATTATGTTTTGTTTGTTCCCCAGACAGTTGGTGTCCTTGGTAAATCAGTCTTGGACTCTGGGGAATGCAGTCAGTAAATACTCACATCTATTGGTATTTCTGACGTCATATTCCTCATAAAGGATATGTTACAACAAACCCAGTAACATCTGCAACTGTCTCAATGTATGACAACAATATGTCCACTATACCCCTGTCTTTGTGCCTCTGTTCCCAAATGATGTCAGGCTTTGTCCAGATGTCAAAGCCAGGTCACTCTGTAGTACACATGGAACACAGCAAGGGATATTGTCAGGTCCCATAGAAGCTGTATTCTTGGCCTTAGACAGTGCTGTTTTAACCTGTGCAGCAGTAATACTGCGTGCATGTCAGTGTACTGGTATTGTTATTGGTCCTTTGGGGGGAGGGGTAAAGTTTGCACTCAGTATGTCAGCCAGTATATTGCCAATATTTATTGGCACAGTATAGGAGGTACCATTGTCTAGTAGCTCAGAGAAAATTTTGGTATTGCCATGGAGATTCTTTACATAATTGTATGAGGCCTTGTGGTTGTCTTTATTATGTGCTCCAATTCTGTTTTCACAGCTAACTTTGTGATTTTTGATGAGGGATCTCAACTATTAATTGAGGTTGATAAGGTTTTTTTTCCAGTCTTGGGACTCCACCTTATTCCATATCAGTTCCCTCTTCTGTTGTACAGTTTCTTTATGTGCAGGGACTACCAGATTGCTTCCTTTTTTTGGAGGTGAGGGTCTTGGTTCTATTGGGTATGGCGGTATCCATGCATTTGTGTACATGTTCATAGTGCATTGTTGTTTGATTTAGCAGTCATGCAATTAGTCTCCATTTGCAAGGCTGCCATGAGTTTACTAACCTCTGTTTTTAGCAGGCCATTGTTAGCTTTGGAAAGGCTTTTAATGGTGGTTAACTGTGCAGAGGGGGGTGAGAAGGCTATGGATTTCCAAAGGTGATAACTTTGAGGTCAGATATAACAAGGGAGGAGTTGACTATTGGTGTAAGGCAACAGTCACCCATGTTAGTAAGAACCATGTTAATGTGATGGGCAGGAGCATCGCTACATGGGTAGCTTTCCCAGTTAATGGTGGGGTACTTGAGGTCAATCAGTATGAAAGTGTTAGATTGGACACTAAT
>NC_056737.1:267498790-267543790 GCF_019279795.1 Protopterus annectens
TAGTGACTGAAAGTTGGTGCAAAACTTCATTTTTCATATTTACCTGTATGTCATACAACTACCACCCCACCCTTGTCCATCTGACAGGCACTCATTTCCTCAATCTACCCAAGTTGTTCCATAGCTAATCGTCACTCTTTAAGGATGTTATGATTATGCGGTTTAAATAAAATAGTGGACTTAGCATGTATATCTTTCATAACAGTTGTTTCAAATCCTTTTATAACCGGATGGTAAAGTGGATTAAAAAATTAGACATGAAACCTGCAACTGACAATATCAAAACTTTCACTGCTGGTAGACTATATCCTTAAACTAAATTCTAAGTTTAATAACCCACAAAAGTGTTTTAAATCCTGAATGAATTTGTATTCTGAAGTAATGGAAAAAAACTGTAACTCAGAATCAGAAATACATAATCAAGAAATACTAAAAATTAAGTCATAATATTCAGGAAAACAGTTTACATTTTAACATTCATATAAGACAGAGGAGTTCCTTTAATGTTTGTGGTGTTTGTGTCTGCCCCTACAATACTTATGGCTAAAGGGCTTGTACCTGAAATTATTTCCACATCACTGAAATGTTTGTTTGACTGCGTTTTATCAGTTACATCAATGACTGTCTCAAAAATTAGATTAGGTATCATCAGTAAGGCTTATATATCTGTTACTGATGATTCCGAAGGCCTTACAATAGAGTGAGGGAACTCTTCCCATTTATGCTTCCATTTTGCTTTAGGTTTTCACTTATTGGAACCATTATTGTCAGAAAAATAAAAAGACCTCTTAAATTTAATCCAGGTGAATCCCTTATTGCTCATATAGCCGTTAACATCAAATCTAAATTGTCTTGTTTTTTATTTTCTGTCCAGGCTCTCAAACATCCTGGATAATTATGGCATTTTAGCCCAATGTGATAGATTTAACAAGAATGAGTCAAAGTGATTGAATAGTTCACAGACACACAATAGATGCAATATGTTGTATTGCTATTTTTTTTTTCAAAAACAATACATCATCATGCTCAAATCCAGGCAAAAGACGAACATGTCAATCCTCTAGGTGACATATCCTTAACTTTATAGGATTTCAGATTCTTTAAAGTGTCAAAAGATAGCACATACCTTTTTGGGTTTGTTATGAAGTTTCTTTCAGTAAGAATTGCTTTATCATTACTGTCTTTACTGACTGGTGTCAGTACTCCATCTCTGACTCTCTTTCCTAGACAGTTATCATAGAATGTCTCATAGTTTTGTTTAATAAAGGGGGAATTCATGAATCCTCTTTGTGACAAGTTTGGTATGGCGAGGTTATATTGTTAAAGCTGTAGTTCAACTTGGGAACATTTATTTATTTTATTTTATTCTATTTTACATTTGTTGACCGGGCTATTCCAACTGGATACATGTCCATTTTCAGTACAGGCCCTGGGAGATAAGCTCCAAAATTAAGCTAATAAAACAGTACTGCAAAACTAAAAATTATTTGAAATACATTGTTGATGGAGATTTACATCAAAAAGCTAACTTTAAAGCAATTGACTACAGAGTTTAACAAAACAATACAGTACTATTTACATGGTAAATGGTTAGACATTCATCATAAAGTAGGTTAGGAAAGAAGTAAGGATTGAAATAAAAGTATTACAGTTGATTAATAAAGTATAACTCTAAGATAATAAAAAAGTTTACATATATACTCCTAAATAAATAATACTCTCAAAGTAAAAAGGCAGTTACTCTATATACAAGGTGGAGCAGTTGTGCTCACAGCTGGATGAGTGTTACAAAATACATACTCAATGGTAGTTCCCTGAGAAAAACTAGACTTAAAATTGGGAGAAAGGGGAGGATTACTAATCCTACTTTAAGGGTAATGGGAGAGAGGTAAACAGTAACAATGTAGCGATGAGTGTTAGTCAGGGTTGGTACATGGGCATAGCCATTGTGTCTTTAGTAGAATTTTTAGTTGGATTTTGAAGAGCGGTAATGAAGATAATGATGCAAGTTTGCTGGGAAGCCTTTTCCAAATCTTCCCCACAGAATTAGAGAAAATAGAATCACCTGCTTTGCTGTGGGATTTCTGGATGGTAACCAGTGATTTATTTTCTGAGCGAAGGGTAGTAAGATTTATGTAAGTGGAGATAAGGCTACAGAGAGTAGGAGTAGGAGTATTACTAGGATGGTACATAATCTTATGGGTGATGGTGAGTTGTTGAAATATTGGCTGGTTTTGCAGTTCTAGCCATCCCAGCTGTTTGAGATACAGGCAATGGTGAGTTCTAAATGGAGAGCCTGTAGCAAATCTGGCAATGTTGTTATAGGAGGATGCCAGCTTAATAAGGTTGCTTTTGGAAAGATTAGTATAAATGGGGGAGGCATAGAGGAGGGTAGAAATCAGATGGGTATGGGCAATGGTAGTTCTGGCTTCAGGGGTAAGGAAAGGTTTTATCATATACAGAGAACCAGGTTTTCTGTTTAGTGATTTAATAGTAGAGTTGATATGTGAGTCAAAGTTAAGGTTGTGGTCAATTATTACACCTAAGAGTTTGGTAGTTGAGTCAGGAGCTATCACAGTACCATTGTTGGATGTAATGGAGAAATTTATTGGGGAGGATTTTAGAGCTGGAGTAAATAGCATTAGTTTTGTTTGTTTGGCATTTAGGAGAAGGCAAAGTTGTAGGAACCAGTTTTCAACTAGGTTAAATACTGTTTGGGTGATGGATTGGAGTTCTGATGAAGAAGAGGCATCACAAATCAGTGTGGAGTCATCTGCATATTGTATAGAGGTAGCTAAAGGAAGATTTTTACTAAGATCATTGATGAATATGGAGAAGAGGAGAGGTCCCAGAATAGAGCCTTGAGGGACACCAAGGATAATAGGAAGATGCGTGGATAGGTTATTGTCCCAAAGGACAGCTTGCTGTCTATTATGTAAGTAAGAGTTGAACCATTTTAATGTCTGTGTGTTGAGTGAAAGTGATTTTAGTATGTTCAGAAGTAGCTGATGGTTAACCATGTCAAAAGCTTTAGATAAGTCAATAAAGAGTGCAGAGGAGAGCATGGTATTATTATGATGTTTGTTAATGCAGTCAGAGAAGGATAGGAGAGCAGTGGTAGTACTATGGAAAGGTCTAAAACCATGTTGACAGTCTGCTAGTAGGTTATTTTGGAGAAGGTGACCCAGAAGTTGTTGATGGATGCATTTTTCCATGATTTTGGCTAAAGGAGAAAGTAGGGCTATAGGTCGAAAGTTAGAGAATTCAGTCGAGTTACTACCTTTGTGAAGTGGAATAATGTGAGAGATTTTCCAGAGAGATGGGATGGAACCTTCAGTAATGGTTCTATTAATTAGGATAGAGATTGGATAGGCAAGACCTCTTGCTGCAGTTTGAAGGTATTCAGCTGGTAGGAGATCAGCTGAGGGAGTTCATGGTTTAAGTTTGTGAAGTAGGGTGTAGATGAGGGATGTAGGAATTGGTTTTAAATGAAAGGTAGTAGGTATGCTAGCTAGGGAGGATGGGAGGAGTTGAGCTAACCAGAGGTAAGGAGTTTGCTAGAGATTGGACAGTTTCAGTGAAAAAGGTATTGAAAACATCAACAATTTGGTTGGGAGTGTTAAGGGAGAGACGCGATGGGGTTGGTGTCTTGGAGTGGCCAGGATGTAATAGTCTATTTATGCTTGACCAGAAGGTTTGTGATTGTTGGTGCTTTTGTTGGAATTTAAAGTAACAGTTTTTTATCAAGTAGTATTGATTTTTTGGTGGCATTTCTCAGCTGTTTGAAGTTTTGATGATCAATTGGGTTTTTAGTGTTTCTCCAATTAGACCAGATTTTATTTCTTCATAAGATTTGTTGCCTAGTCTCTTTAGTGAGCCATGGAGCTGCTTTATTTCTAGTTCTTATAGAGTGTGAAGGGGCATGGAATTCTAAGATTTGTAAGAATTTGGAGTTAAAGTAGGATACTGCTTCCTCAAGTGAGAGTTGTTTTAAGGGTGACCAGTCACAGGCTTGAAGCTCTGCTTGGAAGCTTGCTGGAGTAAAATTATTTTTCTTCCGGGTAGTTTTAAAGGTAGTTTGGTTGTGAATAAAGTATTTTTTGTTTGAGTATATAAGTAAGTGAATGGTCACAGATATTGTCAGGAAGGGTACCAGCTTTATAAGAGAGGGGATGACTATTTACTAAGATCCAGTCTAAGATACTCTCTTTGCTACTGGGTTTATGGATTCTGGTGGGGATGGTGATTGTTTGGGAAAAAACGTAGAGGTTTATATGGGCTGTGGGTTTGTGTGAGGTGCAGGTGTTCCAGTCTATATTAAAATCACCAAGTACAATGGTTTCTTGTGGGAAGGATCTAGAAAGCCAGCAGAGGATATTTTCTAGGATGCTGATGTTATTGCCTGGAAGTAGGTAGGAACATATTATGTATATAGATTTGATGGCATTAACCTGTAGCTTGGAGATAAGAATTTCAACATTGCTATCTAAAGGTGATTGTACATTTAGTGAAGTAACCTGTAATTGAGATTTATACAGAATTGCTACCTCACCACCCTTTTTGGTTGTTCGGTCTATTCTTAGGATACTATAACCAGGTGGGATAATTTCATTGTCTTTTATTACTGGTTTGAGCCAGGTTTCTGTTAAACAAAGGATATCAAATAAATGTATGTCTAGCAGAGCGTGTAGTTGGCTAACTTTATTACTTATGCTCTGTATGCTGAGATGTGCTATGAGCAGAGAATTAGGGGTTCTATTGGGAGTGAATGGGGCAGAGGGATGAGGTAGGAGGGGGGTTTATAGGGGTGTTGCTGTTTGGTCCTGGATTGGGATGAATGTCACCATGAAGGAGAGGATGTTGTTGAGGAGTATATGTAAGCTTCAGTAGTTTACAGGAAATATATTGTGATTTCCTAGATTGAAGGACAGTAATATGGGCTACCCTATAATATTTAGGTGAGAGATAAGTTGAGATAGATGTTATGTTTGAATGGCTTTGAATGGTTAGTTGAATTAAAAGTAATGTCTGTTTTAAGGTATGATGAGAACTGGCATAATGTAGGTTTTCATAAAAGGTAAAGATATGTGGTGTAGATAGAATGGATAGCTCTGCAAGTAAGAGCAACAGATTTATAAGTATTGGTTTGTATGTTAAAGGCATGGTGGGTGAAATCAAAGAATATAGTCAGACGTGTAGTGGCTGGTAGTGAGATAGTTTAGTGTGATGTAGTATTCCAGGGGTGGTAAAAATATTCTTAGTATGGGAGTGGGTTTGTAGGTATGTGAATAACAATAAGTTCTTGAAAGCTATTGGATAGCTTTCGAGGGTGTGTGGCCTCAGAAGTATAAATGTAGGAGCACTGGGGGTGTGTGGAATTTGGGGGTAGGGTAGGGTAGCGGAGTGAGCCCGCAGGGCAAACGGAGCAGGTTAGAGCAGGTAAAGGAAGGTTCTGCAGAGCCAATCTGTGAGCAGCAGTTTCCTGATCGACTCAGAGTAGTTACAGGTGAGTGGAGTGTGATAATACAACTGTAGGAGGTAAAAGAGAGCAGAGTGGAAAATAAGAATACAAAGTAGTTAGATGGAGGGAAAAATAAAAGTAAGTGTAATACAGCAAGAAGATTAGAAAGAGGTCAGGGATGAAATAGGGAAAATATACAGTGATGAAATATGGAAAGGTGGAGTAAGAGAGTAACCAAAGGCTAGATTAGAGTGTCTCCTAGTGGGCAGAGAGTAAGTTTCAGCAAGAGGTATCTGTAATGAAGATAGCTGGTAGAGATGGTTCAGATAGTAGATTCAAAGGAGAGAAATAATCAGTTGCTTCAGGGGTAGAGAGGGGGTATGGCTACTGGCTTCCTGGCTCAGTAGCTTAAATGTATTCAATACTAGGTAAATTACAAATAATTAATTCAGCTTAACAGTTAGGTCTAGGGTAGAACATACTTTCTTATTCCCTTTGGTAACTGGGAAACCGTACTAGGGTGACAGGTTTCTTTGGCCAGATGTTGGGATGGCTGATAACAAAAGAAAGGGGTCCTTAATGACCAGGCAGTTCCCTTAGTGCAGGATAGAAGGTGGAGAGTTTCTTATTCCCTTTGATAGCTGGGAAACAGTACTAGGGTGGCAGGTTTCTTTGCCCAGACATTGGGATGGCTGATAACAAAAGAAAGGGGTCCTTAATGACCAGGCAGGTCCCTTAGTGCAGGATAGGAGGTATAAAGTTTCTTATTCCCTTTGGTAACTGGGAAACCATACTAGGTTGGCAAGTTTCTTTGGCCAAACATTGGGATGGCTGATAAAAAAGAAAGGGGTCCTTAATGACCAGGCAGGTCCCCTAGTGCAGGATAGGAGGTAGAGAGTTTCTTATTCTCTTTGGTAACTGGAAAATGGTACTAGGGTGGCAGGTTTCTTTCGCCAGATGTTGGGATGGCTGATAACAAAAGAAAGGGGTCCTTAATGACCAGGCAGGTCCCTTAGTGCATGATAGGAGGTAGAGAGTTTTGTATTCCCTTTGGTAACTGGGAAATGGTACTAGGGTGGCTTGTTTCTTTGGCAAGACATTGGGATGGCTGATAGCAAACGAAAGGGGTCCTTAATGACCAGGCAGGTCCCTTAGTGCAGGATAAGAGGTAGAGAGTTTCTTATTCTCTTTGGTAACTGGGAAACCATACTAGGGTGGCAGGTTTCTTTGGCCAGACGTTGGGATGGCTGATAACAAAAGAAAGGGGTCCTTAACGACCAGGCAGGTCCCTTAGTGCAGGATAGGATGTAGAGAGAATAGAACATATCTTCTGGGGCCTGGGACATGCAACAGCCAGGGCAAATAGAGGAGTGATTTATTGCTAATGCTACACATGTTATAACATTAGTAGGTCTGGATCTGAGTTAAGCTGAATATCACCTGCAAGAGTAAGATAGCTGCTATTAGCAGGACAGGTTTGTGAAGGGAGTATACAGACACAGAAAGGGGAATGTGTGAGTATGAAATATGCAGTAATTGTTATGGATTTACCTATGCAGGATTGTGTGAATTTATGGTATTTTTATTAACCTGAGAGGCACTGAAGGTTGGGATGTGGAGGCTGGCATGTGAGAGAGACTCATGTCAAGTATTATAGCAATATTAAAACACTTAGACATTATAACATAATTTATTATATTTAATATGAATAATTACTAAGCATCAGGAAAGATAGAAGTGAGGTAGAGGTTACCTGGCTTGATAAAGTAGAAGGTACAGTGTTAGCTAACAGTACAAATCAAAGGTATTATGTGGGATATGTAGGATTCAGATGACTATGAGGTCTCATAAATAATTATGTAGTAGTGTTTGGTAGAAATTTGACAAGAAGAGTGTGGAAGGTGATGGTAATGAAGAGGAAGAGGCAAATTAGCTATACATCAAGTGACCCATGGGGTGGTTGGGTATGAGGGCAGGAAGAAGCAAAACTGGCCATCAACAGGGAGCAGTGCTAGTCAATCAGTACGCAAATGACCATAACATCTTAGAGAACTCAAGAAGAAGAAAAAAGCCATAAGTGTGCAACAGATTTCTGTGTTTAATTCTAAAAAATGGTTCTTTACAGTGAGGTCAATATATGTAGTTAGGTAACATATACATTTTAAATTTACACATAATGCACATTCAAAACAAAGTGGGTGAATTTGACACTTGCCAAGAAATACTACTCACTGGAGTAACTCTAGGCTAAGTGTTAGCACCATTGGTATTCATCCTGCTTATTAATGAATTTTTTTCTCACACTTCAAATAACACTCTACTCAGACTACCTTTTACTGCTGAAGAGTTAAAAATCACTGCAATACTTTGGAAGTATTTTCACAATTTCCATGAAGATTTGACCAAACTCTGCAACTGGATGACTTGCAGTGAACCTGATCAAACCCATAACTGCTTGGCACCAATCAGAATCTACTACACTAAAAATACATTTTTGACCCAGACAGCTGATCAATTACTCACATAAACAGCTTTAAATATTTCATGTTTTTGTTAGACCCAAAGTGATCCTTCCAACTTTGTACCAGAGCTAATATTGGCAGAGTTATAATGCAACCCCAACTATGAAGCATCTGACACAGAAAGCAAGAAAACTCATTATTCTTAATGCATTTATTCAGAGGCTTGAATATGCACTTCCCTTTTAACATTTCATTCTCCATCTGGCACTCATCTTCTAAAAATAGCACTAAGTATAATTGCTTGAAGACTTCCAAAATCTCTGCATATTGTGCAACATCTTAATTCTAGCTCTCCCAGTATGAAAATAAAACTGTAGCACAGAAAGTCAGTGGGCCTAGATTCCTGGGTAAATTAAAATAACTGGCTAGAAAGTGCATTGCGTGGATGCCAGGAAGAAATAAATACAGAGGACCTGAAGGAAAATCAGCTACAAAAAGGAACAAAAACACCGAATGGGAAAGGTACTATAGCTGTTCAACAAAAAGCACTGCAAGCTCCAGATATGACTTCCAGTAACATAGAGAAAAGTAAACAGCAACTGCATACAGACCTGGCTAAAATAAATGAAACACTGATGGAGTACATCAACTTAAAGAGTAGAAGGCTGGAAACAATGGAAGATGCTTTAAACAGGTATTCAGACAAGGTGATAAAACTTCAAAACTCAGAGGTTGAAATGAAGAAAAGGCTTGCTGAATATGAGACTGCACAAGAAGAGATGATTTGAAATATAACAGAATTAGAGGACACAGCAAGTAGGAAAACCTTGAGATTTTCTGCTGTACTTGAGAAGCTGAAAGAAACAGACTGTATCCAGTTTTATGAAAGTACAAATAAAGAACTGAAGTTGTATTCCACAACATGAACTGTTAATTGAAAGGGCACATCATGTGTATGCTCCAAATCTGGCTATGAGAAAACAACCTAGACCTTTAATAGTAAATATGCAATCTTACCAGCAGAAAGATTTGATTCTGACACAACTGTGGCAGAAGGACAAATTACTAAAGGTGGAGACTGCAGAGTGTTTGTGGAGAATTTCTACTCATTGTACACCAGACAGAAGAGGAGTAAATGTATTCCATTATTTAGGGAATGTTGAGAAACAGGCATGAGATTCAAACTGCTGTACCCAGCTATTTTCACAGTATTTTTCTCTGGAGGAAAAAAATAATTTTTTGATGAAGTACATGCTAAGGAAGAAAGACAAATGTTTGTCCAACAAAAAGTGAGCTGTGAAACAGAAGGCGATTCTGCTACTTGTTCTTCTAGTAATAAAGAGAGACCGCACCAGTGAAACCTTTTCAGGGGAAATCCTTGACAGAGGGAAAAAGCACAAGAGTTGATTACAAGAATTGAGAGTATGTTGAAAATGAAGAAGAGACAGGGTTTGGGAGAAGGAGATGAACAGAAATAGAAGGAGAAAATCTGGAATTATTGGACTTTCTTGGACTTAGTTAAACTTGTAGAGGACTCTAAAGCATATGCCCTACTTCATGCCATTAATGTTTGGAGAATAAAATCAGTAACTTGGAAATTGAAAAATGTGGGATTACAAAGCAATAATTATATTTGTGAAACATGATAAAACAAGAAAATCTGGAAATATTAAACATTATGGGGGCTTTGTTTAAGTTGTAGGGGACTCTAAAGCATATGCCCTACTTCATGCCATTAATGCTTGGAAAAATACTCAGAAGGGGGAAGAGTAGGGTGAAGGGTAACCATAAGTAAAACATTTTTTTCTTAATTGTACTATTTAAATGGTGTATGATTTTCTTTGCATGTTATAAAGTAATTTTTTTTCAATTGTTTCAATTATTTTTAAGTGTAATGGGGATGCTAATGTAAATAGGTGGACCTTTTTTCTTTTTGTTTCTGTCTTCTTCTCTCTTTCTTCTTGTTCAGTTTTAAGAAATGTATGTACTGCAATGTAAAAAAAAGATTTGGTTGAAAGAGCATGACAGAAGAAAAATGAGGGTGCTTTTTCTCATTCTTGCATGGGGAATGACTGGGTTAAGGCCATTAGCTTAATATAATAACAAGTTTTAATAGAAAGTAAGTAAATGAAAAAGAATACTGAATATTATAAGGATTTTTTTATAGTAAACAGTTTTGTCTCTGGTTTTCATGTATCTAGCAGACAATCTCACAAGGAGAATGGATTGGAGAAAATGTTTTCTGAAAGCATTCAAGTGTTTTCCTAGCTAAGACAGCTATAAAGATATGACAAAAACAGGCAGCACCTAGTATAGCCACAGGTGTCTTAGCATGGATTACCTTTTTTAGGTTACTTGAATCTGTATGTATGGTTGTCAGTTTGGAACATGTGTATCTATTAGGAGGGTAAACCTGTAATACTGAAGATGTACACAGTTTTGTGTGCTATTATTAAGTTAATAGGTTTTAGGGGGGTATTTGGTGTGTGTGTGTGTGTGTGTGTGTGTGTGTGTGTGTGTGTGTGTGTGTGTGTGTGTGTGTGTGTGTGTGTGTATTTTTGTTTGAGGGTTTTCAATAAAACACAAAGTTCTGTAAGATGTGACATAGACTCAAATGGAGATGACAAGAAACAACTGTATAAAAGAGTAACCTGCCAAACAGTACATGCATATAACACAAAAGCTGAAAGTAGACATTTAACAAAAAATCTTTTATACATAAAAGGTGGGAATAATAATCTCTCAGGAATATGATGCCTTCAATAATATCTTTACATGTTAATGGTCTAACAGATAAATGCAAAAAAGAAAGAGGAGTGAACTACATTAAAAATGTAGAGTGCAAATAGCTATGCTACAGGAGGCACAATTGGAAAGAACTTAACATGTGAATTTGATAAATAAAGGTTTTCAGGATGGTTATTCAGTGGAATACCTGAGACAAAGAAAGAGGGGAGTACTTATATGAATTGCAAGAGGAACTCTTATTAGTAATAGAAAAGGTAAAAAAGACAATAATGGTAGACTTGTGGCAACTGGCAAGGGAGGAGGATTACACTGGCATGTATTTGTATTCCACCAAAAACTACTATAATGAAACTTAAGAAAATTCTGGGAGAAATAATCAACTTTCACAAGGAATATTACTTACTGGTGGGGAGTGGAATTTGATTTGCAATAGTGAAGATGTGTCTCAGGGGCCCAAAAGAGAAAATATAACAAAGGACGGTAGAATATTAAAGAAATTTATGAAAATATTTTACATGGAAGATGTGAATTCAGGAGTTCAGAGTGAATTTACACATTATTCCCCAAGATGCAAAAACTGGGCTAGGCTAGACAGAATTTGCATTTCACAGGAACATACACATTTAATTCAAGGTCTTCATGTGCAACCAACTGCTATTTCAGATCATGCGCCAATAATAACTAAAATTAAAACATAGGGTAATGAAATAAAAATGAGGTACTGGTGCCTTGCCACCTATCTGTTGAAAAGGCAGGAATTTAAGGAATGGGTAGTGGTAATTATTCAGCAGCTATGAGAGAAGACAGAAATGTCTTCTAAAAATATAGCTAGGGAGTGGGATAAAATTAAAGTGGAGTATAAAAATAGGGTGGAAATAAAAGAAAGGGTTATGGTTAAAAAGCAACAAGAATTATTTAGAGGGACCAATAAATGTTAAAGTATTGCAAAATAGGGGGAATCTCACATAACAAGAACAGAAGCAACTGCAGAATGCTAAACAGAAATAAGGGATTACCTCGATAATATGCATGAGTTTAGAAAGATTGCTGTTAAGAAAAAGGTTTTGATAACTCTAGAGCACAAAAGCTTTTAGCACAATTAGTCAGGAAAGAGAAAGTAGAAAGGGTCGTCACCAATCTTAGCGAGCCTATAACAAGAAAGATAACAAGGAATCCTGTAGAAGTATTAGAAATGTTTTGGAAATTCTATGGAAGTCTGTATAAAGCAGAGAAATATGTAAATCAAGGAAAGGCACAAATAGAAATGTGTATGGAAGAATTAAATATGCCAAGATTAGAGGTAAAGGCTCAATTACTAACAGTTATGATAGGAGGAGATGAGATAAAAATGATGATGTATAAACAATCTACAGGAAAGTCCCCAGGAATAGATGTTATTCCTGTGGAAGTCTAAAAGCTATACAGGATAAAATTGTTCAAGATCTGGAAGGTTTTGTTTAACAATATTTTAAGAGGAGGAGAAGTACCAACATCCTGGAAGAAAGAGATTGGTAGCTGTTGTGACATCCCCATTCTGGGCCAGTGATCAAGGAGCCTGAATCCATGCCACTGACACTGAAAAGGGACATTCACTTGGAACAAAATGGATACAGCCAGTATTTACAGATGGAGCTTCACAACAAGCACAATTTCCCTTAAGGGCAAACAGGGAATGCACTCAGTCTGGGGGCTGGTTCCTCCACCGTTCTCTACAAATCCCCAGTAAGACTCCCCACTGGCACAGCTATAGGGTTAAGTCCTCAGCTGAATGTCCGAGCCAAGTCCTCCAGCATCTTCTCTGTGAAATCAGTGCTTTGTGTCCCTGCTCCAAGCAGCTAACACACACACACTCTTTAAGATTTGGTTTTCACACACACACACACACACACACACACACACACACACACACACACACACACACACACACACACACACACCTGGGAAAGGCTGACACAGATTTACTAGCTATGCCACCTTCTGACAGACTATAAGGTAGTTACTGCCACCAGACACTCCAAAGCCAGCTACTGTAAGGCTCTATCAATAGATATAAGTACTCTCAAAGGTCAAAAGTATTCTCTAAAGGACCAGCCAAAATGAAAAGTTTAAATATATTTAATAATAAATAATAAAAGAACATGAAAATACTAGATATCTATTTAAAAAAAACACCAGAATTTCAGTCACAGGAAATATTAAAAATAACACAGGTGGATAGGTTCACACAGTTGCAGAAATACAACACTTAACTAATCTCACTATATTTTCTTGACTGATCTAAAAAAGTATTATTCCCTGGTTATTTACTAGAGCAAGACAAAATAAAGTAGGTAAGGGGTCATCCCTTGTCAGTTTACAAGATCAGACTGACATGAGACCTGATTCTCAACTCGTATTAAAACATTATTTTAGTGATGGATTACAGAATGACATCACATACAGCTGTTGGTTTACCTTCATGTGTGCGTTTTGCACAAGGGCGAACAGCAATTGTCTGAAAGGCCATTTGCAAATTTTGCAAACGCTGAACAGAAAAAGGTTTGAATGTGCAATGAGCGAATGCACAGTGACATTTGCTCATTGCAGATTCGGCATTTTGGGGCAGATTGCACTATAGTGGGGATTGGAAAATGGTCCCTCTCCCCACTGTAGTGCAATCTCGGAGTTAAAATATTAAATTAGGAGGGTGGGGGGTGCAGCCCCCCACATGGGGGGGGGTGCACGGGGGATTGCCCCCTGCTTTACACTTCATTACATTCATTTTTCGACATTTATGTTTGAAAATCAGTGAATCTGCTTTTCGATTTGCTGATTTTTTAACATGTAAAACTGTCGCTGTTTTGATTTTCGTGGTTACGATTCGCTCATATGAGCAATCACACCACTGTGATTCTGTGTTGTAAAGGTAAACCACATCTGTCATCTGACTTCGGGTTCTCATACAACCCCACCCCTCACTGCTAGAAACTGCCAGGATTTAGCACATATGTCTCAATAATACACATATATAGAGCTTGCTAAAATATGATGCAGCTTCTGAAAGTCATAAAGCAATTTCAAACGTCTACCTTCCAGACTAGCAATTAGTTCACTGCTAAAGACAATGCAAAGGCTTCCTAGTACTTGTTTTTCCAGACATTTTGTCTCTGGCTGCAATCAGAACTGTAAGACACAATGTTTATTGCCTAGACCCAGTAATTTAATTTCTTACTATTTTTCAAAGTCAGGTGTATTGAGATTAACCTCTTCTCTTCCATTTTCCTGTGTTACAATATATATATTTCAACAGTTACAGTAATACATGTACATTTTTTCCTCTATCTAGCAGGACACACTGTTGATACATTTTTAACACAAGCAACTTTACAAATACATTTTCAAAACAAGCATCTGTGCAAACCAGTTTGATATTCAAATAGCATAATTCTTTATCAAATTCCAGCTAGCTGTGCTGGCGTATGTTACACATCCACTTCCCTACTTTTCCTGGCATATCTGGCAATACCTCACATTGTCACAGCTGTAATACATAAAGAGGGTAAAGATCCATCAGATCCAGCTTTATACATGTCCATTCAATACTAAACCATGATTATAAAGTGTATATATCTATAATGGCTAAAAGAATGGCAAAAGTGAAGTCAAAATTGATAGATATGGATCAATGTGGTGTTCTGAAGGAGAGGTAAACATTTGACATCATTAACAGAATACTGATGATCCAGAGGGAAGCAGAATGCAAGAAAATGCCACTTTTGTTGTTGGGTCTTGATGCAAAGAAAGCATTTGAGAGAGTAAGTTTTATGAGTAGAGCAATGAAAGCATTTGCATTCCCTGATAAAATTGTAATGTTGATTAGGAGGATATATGAGGGATCGGAGATGAAAATTAAAGTGGGTGGGTCCTCTCTGATAATCTATGCTTGAACAGAGGACCCACACAGGGGTGTCCTCTCTCCCCTTTGTTATTTGCATTGTATTTAGCACTACTGGCAAATAAACATTTAAGGATGTACTTGGTATTGTAGTCAAGAAAAGCTGGCTCTATTTGCAGATGACATTACTTTTTACCTGACAAAACCAGAAAGGGATATTACAGTGCTGTGCAACATATTAAGACAGTTTCAAATCTTTTGGGGATGAAAAATTAATGAAGCTAAGACAAAGACAATAACGGTAAATTATGTACCTACATAAGAATTGGTTCAGCAATATACATACTTATGGGGACATGATGAAATGAAGTATTTAGGAGTATGGATTAAAAATTATTCAGGTATGGCAGCTAAGGATATGTGGGAAGAGAATAAACAAAAGATAATACCAAAACTGAGAAAAAGGAAGCTCTTTTATATGGATATTGATAGTAAGATATAAGTACTTAAAATATTGTAGTCCCTTTAGTCTTATACATAGGTCAGGCATATTTTATCAACAAAAGGAGAAGTTGTGGATAGCAATTAATAAAGATCTGAAGAATTTTGTCTGGGAGGGGAAGATGGCAAGAGTCAAGTGACATAAGCTTATTTATCCAATAGAACAGGATGGATTGGGATTACCTGATTTGAAGGGGTATTTCAGAGCAGCGCAGTTAAGGCTCCTATACATAGCATATAAGCAGAAAACTATAATTCAAAGTGGAAAGAGGTGATGATAACAACAGGGGGGAAGCTCAATAAACAATGAGAGACTGAGATTTTGGATACAGACCTTTAAGGAGAATAACAATAATCATACAGAATATTATATTCATAAAGTAGCTGAAAGTATTCTAAGAACGAAGCCAACATAAAAAATGGATAAAGGAGATTCTGCCGATAGGGATGACTGCAACTTGGGATACTGACAATAGGCAAGACAGGGCTGAAATTAATTGGAGAAAACTGGAGAAGGAACCAAGGTATTTGGAGCAAATAAGTTTTTGTGTAATTAATAGATTAATGAGTGTGTTTTATTGTTGTTACTTGATTTATTTGATTGGTTGTTCTTAGTATTTAAGGAGCTATGTTCGTTAAAATTATTATTCTAATGAAATCTGTAAAGACGTAAGTGGAGATTAAAATACTGACTACGCTAATTCTAGTGTCATTGGTGCTCTTACTTCTTTCACTGTTGGTGTAAAGTGGTTTAATTTTTTTTTCGTGTCTTCTTACCATTGTCAGATTTATGGTCATTTGGTATTTTAGAGTTTTCAAACTACAGGCCTATTGCTATTCTCCCCCATAGCCAAGATCTGAGAAATGCATACATACTCCTCAACCACCTACTGAACAATAACCTCATATCTGCTTTCCAACATGGTTTAGACCAAAACATAGTACAATGACTGCTCTTGTTAGCTTTACAAACTCAACCAACTCAGAAATAACAACCAACTAGTCTCTGCTATCTTTCTGGATATGTCAAAGACCTTTGGCACAGTTGTCCACCAAAAACTACTCAATGAGCTAGCCTCCTTAAGCTTTACCCAACCTGCCCTCTCCTGGTTTCTCAGCTACTTATGTGACCGCCAACAGGCAGTCAAGTGGCAAGATGAACTCTCTACATTATTGCCTGTCTCAGGAGGTGTACCCCAAGGCTCAATTCTTAGTCCACTTGTCTTCATCATATCCACCAACAAACTCAGCACAGCTACCCAACATGCAACTATAGTGCAATACTCAGACTACTCCACCCTCATATGCTCAGCACATTCTGCCCCATAAATAACCCAACAATCTTTTCAAGATATGGAAAACTATCTCTCAGGCTCGCAACTGGTTCTCAATCCAAATAAAACAAAGCTTATGCTCCTTACTAATAGCAAAATTCCCAGTCACCCTCCTCCTTTCTCAATCTAATCTGGAAATAAAACTAAAATCGAACCTGTCAACCACACCAAACTCCTTGGTGTCACATTTGACAACAGCCTAAAATTTGGCAAACATTTAGCTCTAACAATCAAAAAGGTCCACATTAAGTTACGTTCACTCTATAGAGTCAAACTCTACCTGACTCCACCAGGCACTCCATAGCTAGGACACATCTGCTCACCAACTTACTATATGCCTCTCCAGTATTCACTACGAAAAACAGATTCAAACAAACTAGAGGCTTGTTATAACAAAATTGCCAAATTTGCTACCAATCTTCCCCACAGGACACACCACTGCACAGCACTATGTCAAGTAAAATGGCTCAAACTACCCAATCTTCTATCCCTTAACCAACTTTCCCTCATTCCATCATGTATCATCCAGATTACTGCCCTGTGCACAAACACCTACTGCATCCCCGCACCAACTCCAGACCACTGAGATTCTCCAACAAACTACTGCTTAATGTAACTAAATCCAATAACAGTCACAGTGATGCTCTGTTCTCCAAACAAATATCCATGTCCTGGAACTCCATGCCTCAGACAACACTAAATACTCCCAACACATAAAATTTCAAAGAACCCCTCTGTTTCCATGTCCCTCTTCATCCATATTATGTTTATTAATTTTCAGCACTTCATTTATCACTTAGCTCTCCCTGTATTCATCATGCATTATAGTTACCAAATAGTAACTGCAAAATAAGTTTCTTACAGGTTTGGAAAACAGGGTCAATGATCAGCTGTTTTTGGTACATTTCTAATGTATGCCTTACTCTTTCTTTGTCCTCTTGTTGTTCTAACAATACAATAATATCCAGCAAATAATCAGTCATTTCTTTTCTCAATTGAATTGTTATATACTATTTTGCATCCAAATTACTTGTCTTTCTCCACTACTGAATCCACTTTTATAGACTTACTCCTTGTTTTTAAGAACACTTTACTCATTATAACCTACTTAAGGCTTTTTTTATTATTCTAATTGCAATTATTTTTTAATATTGGTATCCAATTACTTGTTTATTATAATGTCTGCTTATTTGCGATGTATTGTTATTTATGTAATGTGTTTTTATTTTTCTGTTGAGCATTCCTTCCCGGGCCTCCACTGAAAAGGGGCCATTTGGCCCAGTCAGACTTTCCCAGTAAACAAATGTAAAATAAATAAATATTTCCTGAGAGTGTAATGAGTGTAATGTGTTGGCAGACTTGAAAGACTCCCTACAGTCTGCTCTGTCGAAGATTGTGGGTGAGCAAACTGGTGTAACTAAGGAAATTATTTTTTGAACTATGATACAGAATCAAATTTGCCTAGACATAGAAAGGCCTTGTTGAGTCCAATTATGATGGCTGCCAAAAAAGCAATTACTAGAAAATGGAAATCAAAGTCTAAACCAAGTTTACTAGATGTAGCAAAGATAGTAGCAGAGATAAAACAACTGGAATTGGGGTCTTCAGAAAAGGGCAGGAGCAAATTACATAGCAAAAATGGGAAGTGTGGGATCAATACATGCAGAGGAGGAAAGAGGCTTAAAAGAAGGCAGGAAGTGAATGTGTTATGTAATGGCTGACTGACAATGTCTGGATACATTATAAGTGATGTATAATGTTTGCAGCTACAGTTGTGTCGGTATGGTTTGTAATGTATAATGTTTGCAACTGAGTTTGTGCTGGTATGGTTTATTTTCATTTATATAAATGGAAGATTGCTTATGTCATACATGACAATTTTATAAAGATGTTTCTTATTTAAAAACAAAAGTATAATTGGTTGAGTTCTGATATTTTTTCCAGCTATGAACACCTTGCTTTTAAATACCTCACTATTACATTACTACACACCAAACACTCTCCTCCTCTCAGACCAGTAATATCATCACAGTTGCATCCATTCAGATCCACTAAGCAATGTGTTTCCAACTTGAGCAGACCCACATTTACATTAGCACACGGGGGGGGGGGGGGCTCCTAAAATGGTAACACATGCAAGATAGGATACCTCACTTGTCAGTGTTAAGAATCAATAAATCTTTTTGTATTTAGGAAAAAAGATAAGAGAATATTGAATGGAGAACTATAAATATCAGTTCTTTACAGACACTGGATAAGGCTCAGTGCACTCTAATAACGTATTACATGGATATTTTTAACAGTACATATTTTTGCATATTTATGTTCCTGCTGGCATTCAGTCATCATCTTTTCTTGGGAGCATTACAGTTAAGACTACCCCCTCCATGTCGGCCCATCTACATCCTTGGCATCAGAACTTCAGTGACCCTCACTTATGCAAAGTTCCCATAGCAGCAGGAAGCCCTACCCACCCATGGATGGCATCAGCCAAGGAAATCCAAACTGCAAGCATGATCCCCTGGAATCATGCACTCCATCAGGATGGACATGCCCATCACCCCCTACTTTCACTCTCAAGCTCCTGAGCTAATCAAACTCAGGTCCCCATGCCTTCTAGGTCTATATAAGAACAGCGAAGAGGTGTTTAATCGAACACCTCTTCGTCGACACATAAACAGTGAACGCACTAAAGTGTGAATGCTCAAAATACCAATTTCTTTTCCTGGGAAAGAAATCGGTAACACAAACACACACACACTTTCAAACATTATAATGTGGGGGGCTTTGCCCCCCACACCCCCCAACTTGGAGGGCTGTGCCCCCCACGCCCCCAACTAAATATACCAACTCCGAGATTGCACCACAGTGGGGAAAGGGACAAACACACAGGGAAGGCCAAGCGATTTCTTTCCCAGGGAAAGAAATCGCTGTTTTGAGCGCTCATGCTTTAGTGAGTTTGCTCTTTATGTGTTGACGAAGAGGCATTCGATTAAACGCCTCTTCACTGTTCTAATATAGACTCTGCCTTCCTTGCTTGTGCTGAACAACACTTTGCAATGCATATACAAGTGTTCTTTTCCATTGCCTGACTGTAGACAATTTCTACCAGAAGGTCCTAGTAAACATAGGTAATTATCAGAATGTTCCATGTGATTTGTGTGACATAAAATATTTCTCTCTTATCAGACAACTAATATTTCCATAACTAAATCATACTATACAATATTCATTTACACTGTATAATGATGTATGCTTTTGGCCCACATTGCAGGGTACAGCTGAAGTCAGTCTCAGAACCATTCCACTTCCCTATGGAGACAGACAGACAGACAGATTTAAAGATAGACAGATACATACCACCATTAACACAACTACTGTACAAGATGATAGAGGCAAGCATCATGCTTGAGCGCAAGTCTCTGACTTTTTTTACTCTCCAATACAGCCATCAACTAGTTCAGTAAGGCTCCATAAGCCCTGAAGAAATGGATTAGGGATATGACAGATTTCTTTAAAATTACCTTGACTTCTAAGCCCTTATGTCTGAGATAGTGAACAAACACTAGGGCTCCATTTCTTCTGTGGAATAGTACGCCTAGAACTGCTCATCCTAGCAGGACAAAACAGTATGCTTTCTGCTCAGTAGTTGAGGAATGTGCCCCACGCACTGAATAAAGGCTCTGATGATGGAAGAGAAACCAAAATATACAGCCTTAACATGGCAGTCATTCTAGAAATGCAGTGTGTCATAAGTGCTAGGATAAGGATTTAATAGGAGGCACTGTCATGTGTAATGAGCTGTATCATATTTGTTTGTGAAAAAAGTAAAGAATATTAGGGAGTTTCACTGAAGGGATGGTAAACAGCCCAGAAAGTGAGGATGCTGAGATATATGATTAACCCTAACTAATAATTAGAAATTAATCTGGACTTGAAACATTTTCCAGCTGCACTGGAAGGACCTTTTTCTCTCCTACTTTGTCCTTCTCACATGTGGTGCACACACACACACACACACACACACACACACACACACACACACACACACACACACACACACACACACACACACACACACAGTCTCTCTATCTCCACTTTGCCTTTGGAGTAAAGCTTGTGTGTGTACATGTCTTTTCAGTTCTGCAAGATTTATGTGGAGATATTGAAGAATCTTTTTCAGATGTCTCATGCAGTACAACTGTTCTATTAAGCCCAGGAGTTGTTTGGCATTATCTTTGTGAATGTGATGAGATGTCATTAAAGTGTTACAGCACTGTGTTAATGACAGGAGATCCTTTTTCCCCAAGTCAGGAGCATGATTAATCTACTGACACAATCCAAGGCTGTCAGCAGAACACCCTGGTTACTAGACAGAGTAACTAGAAATTAATCTTATGTGGTATATGACATCAGGAAGTGTGGCAGTGGCATGTGACAGGTGAATAGTCTCAAATTAGGTTAGCTGTCTCACTGTCTTTCTGAAGATCACTCATGATCACATTTTTATTTCTCCTCAAAAGTTTTACCTTTGAAGCATCTATTAAGATTATTCTTTCATTCATCATTAATAATTGTTAGGAAAAGTCTTAAGTAGGGCCTCAGACCACATCCACCCTGATTACCAAGAACTCTGTTACTCTAAAAGCCATGACAGTATCAACTATAGCATTGTATGATCATGAGGTTATACTCATCTTTCATGTTGTTGCTTACTATTGTTCAACTGCTGACACACTATGGGATTGCAAAAGCTGTCAGATAGCAAAAGTGCCTGGGACATCCTCGAGTACTGTTACTTGGACATATGCAATAAGCTGATGAGTACAGATAGACTACCAATGTGCTTCGGGATTAGAAACACTTGCCATATCTGTCAGTGTGATCCTTGAGTCTCTTTGAACAACAACAGGTGCCGAAGGCAGGAAGAATTCTGATGGGTCATCTGGATGAGAGTCAGCTATGGTCTTCAAGACTGATGCTATGTTGGGAGCATGGGTGCATAGTTAGATTGCATACTGGTTTTCTGTGGCACTCACATTAGCCAAAGACACCACCAATGGAAGTATTGGTCAGACATTATTATCCTTTATCTCCAGGAGTTCTCATAACCCATTGTGAAGCTGTCTGCATACATATGAAAGAGCTGGCAAGGGCATGAAAATTGGGGCAGGACTTGAAATGCAGCGTCGGTTTGTCTCACCTTCCAAAGAACACAAAGAAAGGCAAGATGCTTAACTAAGCTCAGATAGAGGGTAATGAAAAGGGGGACTTGTTACTTTAGTGACTTTCATATTCAGAGGGCAGAAACCTGTTCCATCTGCAAAACTTGTGGCACTGACCTAGAGTCCTGGCAGAGGTCATGTTATCTCTGGGGCTGGGACAGAGACATTATTTTATTTACTTTATTTTACATTTGTTAACCGGGATAGTCCGACTGGATATATGTCCATTTTCAGCAGAGGCCCTGGGAGAAAAGCTCCAAACATGACAACATTTACATAGAAATTCTTCATGATCATTATCAAAATAAACTTATTAACAGACATAGCTAAAAACACTTTTTGTATGCAGATTAATTCCACTCTACAGTGACAGTACATAGAAATGGGTAGTGATTCTAATGTAGAAGTACTGAATAAAGATCTGTTAAGTATAACCTTTTTTTTCCCTAGGCAGTGTACTGCTTTAGTAGAACTCATAGGGAAAAAGAAAGCAATAGAAATAAATGTTATAGACATCAAAGGTGGTCAGGCAATGTTATGGACATTAAAGGTGGTCAGGCAAGAGGAGATAGTACCAGTCCGGACTGGTGCATGGGCATAGCCATTGTGATTTTAGGAAGATTCTTAGTTGTTTCTTGAAAAGTGGGGTAGATGTAAGGGATATTAGTTCACTTAGAAGTTTGTTCCAAGTGTTACCAACAGAGTTAGTAAACAGGCAATCCCCAGATTTGTTATTGGGGTTTAGGGTAGATACTAGTACCCTATTGGCATATCTTAGGGTTGTAAGATTTTTATATGGGCTGATAAGGTTAGCTAGTATGGGAGTGTTTGTGGGATGGTGCAAGATCTTGTGAATGATAGTAAGTTGCTGGAAAAGAAGTTGGCTTTGCAATTCCAGCCATCCCAGCAGTTTGAGATTTTGACAGTGGTGGGTTCGAAATGGGGCACCAGTGACAAATCTGGTTATGTTGTTATAGGATGTTGCCAACTTATTGATATTGCTTTTAGAGAGGTTTGTGTAAATTGGAGAGGCATAAAGGAGGGTGGAGATTAACTGAGTTTGGGCAATAGTAGTCCTAGCTGAAGCTGTAAAAAAGGATTTAAGTCTATAAAGGAAACCAAGTTTTCTATTAACTGATTTAATAGTTAGGTTAAAGTTAAGATTATGATCAATTGTTACACCTAAAAGTTTAGTGGTTGCGTCAGGTGCTATTACAGTACCATTATTAGATGTAACTGTGAAGTTAATAGCAGGGGACTTCTGAGTGGGAGTGAACAATAATAATTTGTTTTTTTTTTTGGTTAAGGATGAGACAGTGTTGATGGAACAAGTTTTCAACTAAGGTAAATACTTTTTGGGTACTGGATTGAAGTTCAGCAGGGGAGAAGGCAGCACATACTAATGTTGAGTCATCTGCATATTGTATACAGGTGGTTTGCAGAAGGGAGGTATTCAGATCATTAATGAAAATAGTAAATAGGAGAGGTCCCAGAATAGAGCCTTGTGGGGCTCCAAGAGTGATAGGGAGCAAAGTGGATAGTTTATTGTCCCAGAGGACTGCTTGTTGTCTATTTCCTAGATAGGACTTGAACCATTTAACTGTCTGGGTATCTAATGAAAGAGATGTAAGTATATCTGACAGTAGCTGATGGTTTACCATGTCAAATGCTTTGGAGAGGTCAATAAAGAGGGCAGAGGATAACAAGTTGTTGTTACGATTTTTATTAATACAGTCTGAAAATGATAGGAGTGCAGTTGTAGTACTATGGAATGGCCTAAAGCCAAGTTGGCAGTCCACTAGTAGGTGATTTTGGAGGAGATGATCAAGCAGTTGACAATGAATACCTATCTCCATAATTTTTACTAAGGAGGAAAGTAAGGCTATGGGGCAGACGTTTGAGAGTTCATTTGAGTTACCTCTCTTATGGAGTGTGATAATATGTGGGACTTTCCAGAGATTTGGGATGGAGCATTCTGTAATGGTTCTGTTAATTAAGATGGAAATATGGTAGGCAAGTACTCCAGCTACCATTTGCAGATATTCAGCTGGGAGCAGGTCAGCTGATGGAGTGCAAGGTTTAAGTTTCAGTAGTATGGTGTGTATGAGAGATGTTGGAATAGGCTGCAGATGAAACAGGTGGGGTAAATTGGTTGGCAAGGGTAGCTTGGTGGGGTAACAGGAGGTAAGGTATTATCTAATATTTGGACAGTTTCAGAGAAAAATGTGTTAAAAGTATCAGCAATTTGGTTGGGAGAATGTTGAGTCAAATTAGAGGGGGCAGGTGTTTTGGAGTGTCCGGGATGAAGCAATTTATTTATTCCTGACCAGAATTTTTGTGAGTTTTGATGTTGGGTTTGTTGAAGTTTAAGTAGTAGCTTTTTTATCAAGGAATATGGATTTTTGTCACATTTCTAAGTTGTCTAAAGTGTAAATGATCATTTGGATGTTTTGTATTTCTCCATTTGGTCCAGATTTTATTTCTCAGATGCATTTTATGCCTTGTCGCTTTTGAAAGCCAAGGAGCAGGTTTATTCCTAATTCTAACAGTCCAAGAGGGGGTGTGGTGTTCTAGGATTTGCAAGAATTTGTTGTTAAAATATGAGACTGCTTCATCAAAAGGTAGGTATTTTATGGGTGACCAATTGCAAGCTTTAAGCTCTGCTTGAAAGTTAACTGGGTTTAGATGTTTCTTGTTTTGGGTAGCTCTGGAGTTTATTTGATTGGGAATTGAGGTTTTTAGTCTAGTTATAAAGGTAAGAGAATGGCCACTAATATCATCAGGAAGTATGCCTGTTTTATATGATTGGGGATTACTGTTAACTAGCATCCAGTCTAAGGTGATTTGTTTGTTGCTAGGTTTATGGGTTCTTGTAGGGTAGGTGATGGTTAAATAAAATCCATAAAGATTTATGTGAGTAGTAGGTTTGTTAGAAGTACAGCAATTCCAGTCAATATTAAAATCACCAAGGAGTATGGTTTCTTGTGGGAAGGATGTGGAGAGCCAGCTAAGAGCGTTTTCCAGGGTATTAATGTTGTTACCTGGGGGGGATGTAAGAACAAATAATGTATATGGATTTATTAGCATTAATTTGAAGCTTGGACATTAGTATCTCAGCATTACTAGGTAAGGGAGGTTGAATATCTAGTGAGGTGACTTGCAATTCAGATTTAAACAATATTGCCACCCCACCATCCTTTTTGTTTAGACAATCTGATCTCAGGATGTTATAGCATGGTGGGATAATATCATTGTCCTTAGTAATTGATCTGAGCCAGGTTTCTGTTAGACATAGGATGTCAAAAGAATGTATATTTAACAGGGCATGAAGCTGGGTAATTTTATTATTTAAGCTACGTATATTGAGGTGAGCTATAAGAAGAGAGTTTTTGGTAGTAGTGGGGTGTACAAGAAGTGGTGGGTTGGGAGGATTGGGAATCATGGATGGTAATGGTAGGTCCTGGGTTTGGATGAATGTCACCATGTAGTAGTAGGTACTGTTGAGGAACATGTGGTAGTTTCATGAGTTTACGTAGAATAGGGTCAATTTTTCTGGTTTGGAAATACTTAAAATGGATTAATCTATGAAACTGTGGTAGAAGGTAGGATGATGAGGATGTTACATTACTATGGGTTTGTGAAGTTAAAAGAGAGAAAGGGGTTGTTTGTTTTAAGTGGTGATGAAATTTAGTAAAGCTTAGGGATTCATAGCCTGTAAGGCTGTGGGATAGAAATAGAAAGGTAAGAATTATAGGCAAGAAGAGCAAGTAAGAGTATATTTGTATGCCAGGGATAGACATAATAAGAGGAACTGGATAGAAGATAGAAGGAGGTTAAGGGTTTACAGGAGGCAAGTTAGGGGTGGGTTTATTTGGAGAGAAAGATTAGGTATTTAGTAGAATGTGTGTAGATTGGGAGCAAACTGATAAATATGTAATGAGATAGAGTGAGCAATTGGTTGATGTGGGATGGAGGTGTGGCTATAGCAGTATAAGGTTAAGTGCTCTGGGGGTGGGTGTAATTTGGGGGTAGGGTAGGGGAGTGGAGTGAGTACAGCAGAAAAAAGTATCAGCTGTCTGTAGAGTTTTGGCTTTAAAATGAAGAATTGGAGTGAAATAAGGGGGGAAAAGTATGTTTCCTTGTCAAAATATGTGGTTAATATAGCAAAGTGAGAGAGAGATTTCCAAATTGTTTAGCAAGGGGAGTAGAGCTATAGTTAATCACTACAAATATGTTAAAGTCCTTTGGGATAGATACTGAATGGCTGAAATTGTTCTGTTGGTTGAATGCTGCCATCTAGTGGACAGAGGGAAAAAAGCAACTAGGTGAGGTAGGCAGAGAGTTTATTCCAGTGTAAAAGAATACAGGTTAAGGCAAAAAAAGACTATAGGGAGATAGTGGCTAGGGGTCTGAGGTAGGCTGCTAGATCTCACACAGAAGGGTTAACAAGCAAATATCTGCATTACAGATAATGAGGGTAAATTAGGTATTAGCAACATACATGTATATACTTTAGTATTATAAGCTTTATGAAGCTTGGCAAGCAGTCAGCTTCAGGGGCATCTTTAGGTTTAGCTGGAGGTTGTCCTTTTAGTTTTGTGGCAGGGAGGGAGCACCCAGATCACTTTACTGTAAGAGAGGAAGGGAGAACACTGAATTAGAAAGCTTTGAGTATGCAGAGTGTGAGGAAGAGGGGGAAGTTAAGATAAAAGACCATGAAAGTACTAGAGAATGATTTTATAGTGATATGCACAGGTGAGAGATTAGTAGAAAAAGGGAAAAATGATATGATATAGAGAGAACAGGTAGGAGAAGGCAGAGGTTGGAGGTCGAGTAAAACAGTTTAAGGTAGCAGTGAAACTTATATATTTAACACTACCACTCTACAACCCAAATTCATTGTTCTTTACACCTTCTTTATTAGAATGAAAGGGATAAGAATTTCAGTGGTCAACAGTAAGGCAGGTTATACATTAGGAAAATATTAGGCCAATTAACTACAGAGTGGCATAAAAGAAATAACAATACATTAAAAAACAAAAAAAAAATACAATAGCATATAATAACTTGGCTATAGCTAGCACAGAAAACCTTAATAATCTGTGTCAAGATGTAACTAATACCTTATGTAGGCAAGCTCTAATTGCGAAGGGGCTATCCTAAACATAAAAACATTAAAGGAGAATAAGAGACAAAAACCTTTGCTAAAATGCCTTAAGTTAGGCGCCTATTTCACTTGGGGCATTAGCAACAAATGCATAGCTGAATTACTTTTATCTTCTGCTAGCCACTACTTCTATTACCAGTCATTAAACGCTAGCCACAGGGTAATAAAAACAAAAAACACCCTTGTTGAACGGCCTTGTTGTTTGGCGTCAAAGCAGATTGGGAGTTGAATAGCAGAATTAAATAACTTTCTTATATAACAGGCACGAGACTCAATTCTAGTAGAATAAATGCAAACCGCATGCCTCAAACAATGCCTGATACTGTTACTATGTTTGCGGTGTCGTAGCAGACTAAACAAGAAATACATTTTAAGCAGCCTGGAAAGGCTAGGTTTATCTGTAAAGGTACTTTTAAAACTATTTTAAAAAGGAGAACGTAGTCTTCATTAAAACATTTCTACAACCTACGGCCTTTAACCACGATCTACTTCATTAAATATAAAGGTTTATAAAGGTTTGTTGCGAGCTATTCGGACCCAGGGCACCCTGGTGCCTATTGTGACTAATTGCTAACATGAGTAGCAGGTAAAATATGCCATTTCAAACGACCATTGCAGTACTTGAACAGAAACTGTGTGGTGATGGACCTGTACTTGTTCAGTTACAACAAAAATCTATTCTTTGAGCAAATGAGTGATGCAATAAACTCTGGCAAAGTACAGCGCTAGCTTATTGAAGAAAAAAATATAAATGATTGATCCTATGATAATCTAGGAAAATGCAGTCTTTTAACAGAAAATCCTCAAAATTAGCACAAGAACAAAGTAGTCAACCTACCGAGTGTAGAGTCGAGCAGCCCAAATGCAGACCTAGTACCCGGGAGATGAGGACACTAAGTTATAGCTTTTAAAAATGGTGCCACAGTTCATACCTGGTATAAGTAAATTCAGGGGCGGTAACCAGCTAGTGGGAGGGGATATAAAAGGGGGTAGTAGCCAGGTGAAGGGCCGGAAAAAAGGAGGGAAAAAGGAAACACTTGGGGATAACTATGTAATGAGATAGAGTGAGTAATTGGTTGATGTGGAATGGAGGTGTGGCTATAGCAGTATAAGGTTATGTTGGTCGAATGCTGCCATCTAGTGGACAGAGGGAAAAAGCAACTAGGAGAGGTAGGTAGGGAGTTTATTCCAGTGTAAAAGAATACAGGTTAAGGCAAAAAAAGACTATAGGGAAATAGTGGCTAGGGGTCTGTGGTAGGCTGCTAGATCTCACACAGAAGGGTTAACAAGCAAATATCAGCATTACAGATAATGAGGGTAAATTAGGTATTAGCAACATACATGTATAAATACTTTTGCTTTATGAAGACTGGCAAGCAGTCAGCTTCAGGGGCATCTTCAGGTTTAGCTGGAGGTTGTCCTTTTAGTTTTGTGGCAGGGAAGGATCACCCGGATCACTTTAATGTATAAATAACTTCAATATTATAAACTTTATGAAGCCTGGCAAGCAGTCAACTTCAGGGGTGTCTTCAGGTTTAGGTACAGGTTGTCCTTTTAGTTTTGTGGCAGGGAGGGAGCACCCAGATCACTTTACGAGTGTAGAGTCGAGCAGCCCAAATGCAGACTTAGTACCGGGGAGATGAGGACGCTAAGTTATAGAGTTTAGACATTTCTCACATTTTCTTGCCTAAGGCTGTCACAAGTCAACAAATGTCAACATCTTAATAGGTAACTGCAGTTGATGACAATCTCTAATGATGAAGCCATAGGGGGGCTACCAGGAAAGACAGACCATGGGGAATAACACTTGACACACTATATATAAAATTTTAACTCAATACTTCTTTTTTCCAGTGCTATGTCTGATAAGATAGATGGTATAGGTCCACACAGCATCAAAGTTGCATTCATATTCCTCTACTCTTCATTTTCATAAGATTCATACCTTAACCAAGTGACAACTGCATTAGAAGGGATATTCAGAGCAGGAATGAACATAATGGGTGAACCATAATGTAAAAAATGGTGCCACGGCATCGAGCAAAAAGGGCAGATTAGTAAGTTGTCTCCAGATAACTGACATGTTATCTCACCATGACTAAAATTATCTCTGGATATGCAGATATAATCAATCAAATTTTTACTATGCAGCTATTTACTCTTTATGCCATACACGATAGATGTTGTAGAGGAGATAGCACCTTTTTATTTTTTTGTGCTTGTGTTCAGAAACAAACAAAAAAGTCACACTACCTGGCCATGGAGAGTGGTGTGTGTTTTAGAATTATGGAATTCTTGTTAATTTAAAGGTCTACCTTGAGAAAGGCTCTTCTGGAGATTGGTGGCTTAATTTACTGAGCTTTTTATTATGTTGTGGTAGCTCATCTGAAGTCTTGGTTCATTTCAGGACTCAGTAAAATAAAAATGATGTAACAAAAGTAAATTAATATTCAAAATATGAACACATGTTTTGTTCACATTTTAATATTCCAGATGTTAACAAAACATTGGTCATTCATCAATGCATGCTCATTATAAATGGAGAATTACCCTTAGGAACAAGTTCAGTTCAATAATTCTTTTATTAGAGAAAGTGGTCCCATAGGTGTCCCTTTGGAATCTGCAGTAATTTATATTTCAGAGCAGGTTGATGTTTTTTTAGAGCTACTCACAAATATAGATTACTGTAGCTACTGATATAGAAAAATAATGGCCCTCAGAAATATTGTAAAAGGAAAACGAAGCTGTTACACAGTGACATTACTTAAAAATTGCAAGTTATTTCTTTGTAAGTAGTGACCTTGTATAACAGCAATGACTCTCATTTAACTGCCAGTAATTCAGGTTCACCCACTGTTCATTCTGTTTGGTTGGTCCAGCTTTGTCCTCATATCATAACACACTAGCCATGGGTCAATCCAACCTTGCATCACCCACACCTAAATGTGAACTAAATGGATTTTGGAACAAGATCAAGAAGTATGCTCATATTACTTGGTTAACAAGAAAACATGAAAATAGTTTAAAACTTATCACAAGTTAGGAAATACATACAGTTAAGACTCTCAGACATTTAGGGTTTATAAGGGATATCTGTATTCTGCACTAGAGTTAACCTTTCTTTAGTTCAGAATGTGCCATTATTTCAGTTCATCCTTGCAAGTCTGTGGATAAATAGGTTTACATATGAAGTTTATAAGATTTTTAAACAAAAATATAAATGTACAACTCTTGATAAATCAAAGAAACTAGTTATTTTAAACAATGCCCCAAGACACATTTGAGCTTCAGGTGTCCCTTTGGCTCTGGTAGACCATGGCTGGTTCCACTCCTGATCTTGACTGAAAGGATTGTCTTGACAGCACCTGAAAATATCTTACATAATAGTATACTTATCTATGCTTAAACTGGGTTTTATTTTGAAGGTATCTAGACATTTATTTATCTGTAGCAAGAATAATTAAATACTGCTTGATTAGTCTGTTAATATTTTAATCCATATCTGCCTTCCATTAGTATATTCAAGGAGGTGGTATGTTGGGAGTTCTGACTTATGGCTGAAATTTGAGGTTTGTATTTCAGGTTTGGATTGCAAACCTGACTTCTTCAGTTTGTGTTGACCGCTCAATAGTTTTACTCTTTCATCTAAAACTTTTGATGACATTTTCTGACCGGGTGAACCAAATCAGGTATTTTGAAGTGGTTCTAAACAGGCATCTCCAACAGTATATTATACAGATTGTGTATGCAGGAAATAGGAGGCAAAAATTAAATATTATACATCTACTCTGGGCTAGTTTTCTTTCCGGATCTAACCAGGGTGAATTGATTGCACTTGGTACCTGTGAGCTGTGTTCTAGCAGCATCTACAAGACCCTAAAAAGCAAAGGGAGGGAGAGATCACTTTCATGAAAAATACTGTATCCTGCTCAGAAATTATCTAACTGGTGTCTAACTTAGGAAAAAGACCCACTGGGAGCTATCAAGACATGATGGCTTCCCCTTTACCCTTCTTAAACCTTTTCACTCCACAGGATTCTTGGAAAACCAGAAGACTTATTAAAAGCATTTCCTGAGGCAGGTTCAGCTGTAACTGTAGCTGAACTGAGACTGATGCCACTTCAGTGTGGGTCAATCAGACCATCATTCCAAACTAGGGAACACCAAATCCAATGAAAGTCTCACAGTGACTGTTGATCCAAATGAGGGTGGATGGATAAGGCTACAAAGTGGGGGGAATCTGAGCCCATTAGTGAGTTGGATTTGTGCCTTTGTTTTTGCTTGTGCAAAGTCAGTCTGACGTCTGCCGAAGAGATCAGCCAAGGTCATAGTTCTTCACACTCTGAACCTTCTATCATGTTAGAAAAGCTTTTACAGCCATCTGTTAATGGTATCTGAGGACCACATAAAATATTGCAGACCTTGGTATTGTCATGACAATTGTCAAAACAGGGAGCAGACATTATGCACAAATCTATGTGACTTCTGGCTTGGGATCTGCTTCTCATATGTGCAGTTAACCTTTTTTGTCATTTGCAAGGGCATAATAATGCTATAAAAATAGTTTTATTGGACTCTGTAGAAATGCTCTTTGTGCTGCAAACTACAGTGAGACAAAAAAAAAAATGGACCGGGTTGTAGACTACCTCCTCAATGGATGGTACCTATACAAGTAGCAGTATGTGGACCCCAAGAAAAATGCTGAAGTAAATACTTGCATGACATATAGATGAAGGAATACATCACAAATATAAGCTTGAACATGTTAATATGTACAAGTCATATAGTTTTATAGCATGTGTAAGACAAAAACAGAGATATTCGGATGGAGTCTTTAAAGAAGGGCTATCAGAATTTATAAGATGTGGAACTGAAGACATTATTCTTGTCAAGCAGAATGTCAAAAATAAAAATCTGTAAAAGGATAATACAGATGAAGCATGAGAAAGGGAGAAGAAATACAGTGACAGAGTATTACATTTCCACATTCTTCATCATGTACCTTGTGTACAGTCCCTTAAACATGTAAAAAAAAATGAAAAGCCTAGGCACAGTGAATTCATAACATGTGGAATATGAGATATTCCTTGACCTCCAACTGGAATTACTAATGTCATGGAATGTACAGCCTCTGTCAGTCTGGTAACTGGTAGTCAACGTTCCTGAAGCACTTCTAAAACTTTACACCAACTCTTCATCATTAACTGCCTTAAGGCAATATACAGAAAGAGCAGACTATTTTTATTTAGGTGTGAATAGCCTTGCATCAGCTGTACATGCTACACATGGACTGCTGGCATACCAACCGTCAATAAACTGTATTGCAAAACTTTTTTTAAGTGAAAAATACTAGGAACATGTTTGTTATGAAATTACAGGTAGTATTATAGGACACCTGCAAAGTCTTTTGCATCCATGTCACTCTTCACGTTTACACTGGCATAAATTGGATAAGGATTCTGTCCCCACTGTACTGCCTCCTGTTGGTGGGATAACTTGGCTGGGTTCTCCTAGAAACAGAGGAAAAATCAGCTGTATTTAGTATGCAGTGCCAGGAAATTCTTAGAGCAGCCACATATAGTCAATATAAAACATGTCTGTGTATATTCATATATAATATATACAGCAAATTAGTAGATTAGAGTTATGTAAATACCAGAACAATTTTATAACAGCTGCATACAGCTAAAATGAGGCATTTCTGGAGACATTCATATATAATAAATATCAAACAAAATAAGTTACCAAAAAGGCATACAAATCTATCAATAAAAAATGCCTCAAAGCACATTAAAACAATGAAATAACTTTTAATCATCAGTCGAGAAATTCAAAAAGGTCATGCGCTTTCATTTTTAGAATTACAATGGACTTAATCATATTATCCCCTCATTAAAAAAAATTAAACAATGTCACATGATTTGTAAAAAGCAGTCACAACCAGACTATCACGTCTCCATAAAAGATCATTGAAATATTAAAACATATGTAAAGATAATTGTAGCTGGAGGTCATGTAACTTCCCTATAAATATAACAAAAGCATTCACAAAAAATATTTGTCATAATAATGTTCAAATATTACAAATATCAAATATTACATACATAAGGTTTTTTTGCTTTCTCTTGTAAAACCATGGACTTGGGTGGCATTTTTTAAACAAGAAACATCTTTATTGAATTATCATATATGACAGAGGAAATCATACATTTATATAAATGAAAAAAAATATTGACATATTTCAGCTGCAAACAATATACATCACTTATAATCTTCTGTACAGCCATTCTCAGTCAAATATTCCAATTCTGTATCACAGTTAAAAAAAAATCACTTCATTAATTACACCAATTTGCTCACCCAGTATTTCTGACAGAGTAATCAGCAGGGAATGTTTAAAGTCTGACAATTCATTACACTCCCAAAAAATATGTTCCCAATTATCTCTTTAATCCCCATCACATCTGCAACATTTGCAATCTACCTGAATAATTCTTTGGAGTCTGCATGGGGTATAGAAACACCTATGCACACACTTCCAAGCAAAGACCCTAAATCTGCTGCATATTTGGGAGCCAGACCATTGTTTCTTTGTGAATTGATTACCCAGTTTCTCTTCCCAATCCTTTCTAACTCTTCTGATTGATTCCTAAGTTATTGTGTAATGTTTTATATGCCCTACTAATTATATTTTTTTAACAGCAGCTTCTGTTGTAGATTCTACTAAAAACTCTACCAGTGCCAGTCCTTCACTTAGGAAGTGAGGTGTCAGCTGGACAGCTCAGTTCAAAGAGCAGGCAAAAATAGATCTATATCTAGATCTATGTCTGTGTTTTTCCACTCAGACTTTGGTAACTGCGAGAGAATACCTCAGGATATTGGATCTCATGGCATCTATGATTCTCATGATAACCCTGACAAGACTCCATGTGAGAAAGATATAATGGTACCTAAAGTCTTTATATTCCCAGCATCAACATCCCTTGTCTTTTAAAATCCCAGTGCTACGGTTTGTCAATAGAAAAATTATTTGCTAATGCAGCAAATATACCTCAATTCAAGACTCCCCTTGTCCCTCTCTGTTCCAAAGTAGTCAGTCCTCTCAGACATCTCAGACTTTGCTTAGGGAGAAGTTTCAGGAGGAATAATAGTGCAAGATGTGTTGGGCACCGAGGGCAGACACAGGCACATAAACATGAAAAATATGCTTGCCTTGATCAAGTCACTCAATGCTATGAATCAGCTTTGGTCCCCAGGACATCTTCAGGTTGTTTCAAGCAATACCACAGTCATGTGTGACGTCTACAGGGGGGAACCAGGTAGTACCCCCTTTGCAGACATAGCTTGAGATATAGCTTCCAACCACAATCTCACTCTAAAGGTATCCTTCATTCTGTCAGAGCAATATTTTGTGGAAGATAAGCTGAACAGGGCAAGGTAGGCACTCATGCATGCAAACCAGATCAGGGTGTCTTCCAAGATATGCTCCATCTGTAGGGAGTTCCTCTATTAGACCCATTTGTCTCTTTTCTAAATAACCAGCCAGCAAGATTCTGCTCTAGGTTTCCATGCTAGAAGGCCTAGAAGACATATGCCTTTTTATTTTTTTCTTTTACAGGAATGTTCCTATTTGCTTTTCCACCCTTTCCACTGATATCCAAGGTACTTCTGAAGATTCAGAAGTAATTACTCAACATCTTTGTGGTGACTCTCTTTCTGGCCTAGGCAACCACTATTCTCCCTTCTTTTGGTAATGCCCAGGGACAATTACAACAAGCTTTCTCAAAGAATGGATCTGCTCACAAGATCAAGGGTGTTTGATACAACCCAACCCCAATCAATTTTAACTGACTACCTGGATGATTGTTTTCATTTAGGCACCTGTTTACTGAGGTTGTGCAACAGGTATTAATGGAAACAAGAAAGCTTACTATCATATAATCATATATTAGTAAATAGAAAAGTTTTTATAGTCGGTGCCAACAACAAAATAACCAGCACACATTCAGGGCTAGTTGTTCTTTGGTTTAACAATGTATGTGTATGTTACTTTCCAATGGCCTTTCTTAATCCTCCATCAAGATTCATTTATCGGCCATTTTAGCATGTCGTTCCATGGATCCTCCTCTTTCAATGGTTTCTCAGTCAAATGTATTTGAAAGTTGTTTTACTTAAGAGGCCTTCAGGAAAACTAGTGGCCCCTTCTTGGGATCTTAATTTTGTGCTAGAGAAGCTAACACTTGTTCCATTTGAGCCAGCTAGTCTCACTGACTTGAGGTTCTTAACATGGAAAACAGTTTTACTGATTGCTCTGACCTCTGCAAGAAGAGTATCGGAGTTGCAGGCCCTTATGGTGAGTCAGTCTAATCTCATTTTACACAGAGAAAGGGTTTCTCTTAGAACTAATCAGTCTTTTATGTGAAAGTGGTATCTGAATTTACTTTAAGCCAAAGTAACTATTCACCCATTTTCTTTACTGGTCTTAAAAATGATGGAGAAATGATACTCCATACCTTGGATGTCCACTGACAACTCAGCTACTATTTTGACAGAAATTAATCTTTCATATCTTTAGACTGGCTGTTCTTTTCTTGTGTAGGTAAGAAGGAGAACAACCTTTGACCATACAGACTATTTCCAAATAGTTGTCCAAGGCTATTACCTTTTTTCATACTCAACACAACAAAAATTTTCCAGGCAGTGTCAAGGTCCACTCTACCAGGGCCATGGCTTCATTTATGGCTTTCTGGAAAGGGTTGAATTACAGAAGTTGCTACTTGGTCTTCTATATGTACTTTTGCAGAGCACTATAAGCTTCATTCCTTTTCTAGGTCTAGATCAAACTTTGCAAGTACCATTCTCGGGGGCTTCTGAGCTCTTCTCCTTATACCTCCTAAATGTAGTAAGTTAGGCTAATCTACCCATAGAGCTAGGGCTACTGCAGAACTGATCAATATGATGAACATAGTAAACTTACAATAACAGTAGATATTCAAATGATCACAGTTGTAGTAGCCACTCCCTCCCTCCATCCTCCTATTTTTTTTTCTTTTTTTGGTGTGTTGTACATGTCAGGGTGTGGTTGTTTATTTCTTGTTCTTTCAATACAGTTCTTTCAGGACAAAGCCTCCTTCTCTCTGTTGACAGAAATCAATGCAAAAAAGGCAGTTCCAAATATATTCAAAGAGAAATATAGGCAAAGGCATTCAGATATGGAAAATTTCACAATAAAGAAAATAATATCACAGAGGGAATGTAGAAAAGAAGATTAGTAAAGTAGAAGTTAAAAAAATAGAAGCTGAAGTTATGGAATGCTTGCAAAGTGAAGGATTTGGTGTAGAAAATCTAACACAGGTTACATCACAGCATGATGGAGTGAGTCCCCAGATTAAGGAGAAACAGGAAGATCAGGAGACATCTGAAGAAGAAATATGGACATGGGAAAAAAAAGAGACTTAATATGGTGTAATATTTATGCAAAGGAGAAAGCAAAACTAATTAATCCAAAAAGAGCAGCACCAAAGATATTTGAATAGAAATACAGGCAAAGGAATCTGGACACGGAAAACTTTACAATACAAAAAATAAGAAAACAAAGAAGCAAAGTGGAAAAGAAGATTAGTAATGGAGAAGTTAAAGAAATAGAAACTGAGGTTATGAAGAACCTGTGAAGTGAAGGATTCAGTGTAGAATATCTAACTCAGAAAGCATCACAGCGGGATAGAGCAATAGATATCCAAATTAAGGAATAACCAGTGGAATGGGAAACAACCTGTCAGTTGCCATTTTGTAGCCTTCCACAGGAAACCAATATAAACATTCACTTGAAGCTGAACAGCAAGGGAAGGAAGAGGAAGCTGTGGCAACTCTGGAGCAATGAATGTTGAGGAGATAGGCCAGTGAGTCCCTATATGACAGAGCAACGGATGACACAAGATGAAACGGAAGAGAATGTGTCACAGGAAGAGGCAACAAAACTTTCTACAGACTGCCCACAGAAAATGGAGAACAAAAATGTGCCCTCAATTTAGAAGAAAATTAGCTAAGAGAAGAGTTGTGTGATTTAATAGAGACAGATAGATATATCAAGATCAATGAAGGAAATAGACTGAAAAAGGTGAATAAAACCCAAAAAGTCAGAAGTTGAATAAAACAAATGAACACAGCAATTAGGACTGTCCATAGAGATCCATGCAATATAACAGAAGTAAACAGGATATATTACTGTGCAGCTAAATTAATAACATAAACTGTTGCCACAAAAACACAGGGTAGTAAGGAAAAGGAAGGGGATAAATCAAATACCATCATGGAAGTATCAAATAGAGAAAACAGTTAAGACAAGAAGTGTCACTGTTAGAGGAGTAGAGAAGAGGGAACAGATCAACAAAAATAGTAAGAAAGATAGACTTGATAAAAGCAATGGACAATATTATAATGGATCAGCATCTATCATGCAGTATCGCAAATAAACTAAAAATATCAGCACAGGCAGAAAAATATAGAAGATACACAGATAAATATAAAGAAAAACTACAAAATAAACAATTTATTGATGGCCCCAAAAAGTTTTATAGAGAATTTGAGAAACAATGTAAAAGGAATTGAAAGACTACCCAAAAAAGCAGAAAGAGATATATTTTGGAGAAATATTTATGAAGATCCTGTGTAACTTAACAAAGATGCTAAATAGACAGAAGAAGTAAAAGAAAGTATAAGAAGTTCAAAGGTACAGGATGTGAAATGGCATGAAATAACAGCCAGAGATATTGAAAGAAAGTTAAGAAAAGCCTATAATTGGAAAACCCCAGGCCCAGATGCAGTACCTAACTTCTGGTTAAAAGAATTAAAATCTTTGCACAAAGATTTACTATTTGTATGTACACCCTAAACAGACACCACCCTGTCTAACAGGAAAAACAATACTCCTACTTGAAAGTGAACTTGCAAGCTACAATAAAAATTATAGACCAATAACTTGCCTTTCTACTATGTATAAACAATACAATGGAACTGATGCCAGCAGAGTTTATAGTCATTTAGAAGGAAACTTAACCATGGCAACAGAACAAAAGGACAATAAAAGAAAGTCATATGGCACAAAGGATCATCTGTTGCTAAATAAAGTCGTAATGGAGAACTGTGAAAAGGGGAAGAATCTACGTATGGCATGGATTGACTGCAAAAAAAGCATTTGATAGTATCCCACATTCATGGATAAAAAGAGTGCTTAAAAATGTATAAGATACATCCTACACTGATCAACTACATTACGGTGACCATGAAACAATGGCAGACCACTTTACAATTAAGCCATGATAAAGGATAAATTATTATTCAAGGGATAAAAATCCAAAGGGGGATACTCCAGAGTGACTCCCTGTCACGTCTGATATTCTGTCTTGCCCTTAAGCTATTAAGCTGTCTACTTAACAGATTAATGGCTAGAATTTGGCTCCTAGGAAATAACAAAGTGTAAAGACTGGTCATCTTTTTGTAGATGATTTAAAACTGCATAGCTCATCAGATGAGGGACTGAAAGCACAAACGAAGTTTGACAAATTAAGTTGTCCCGGGACATCTTCATGGGGGGGGGGGCAGGGGTTAGGTTAATATTAGGAGGAATTCAGTGGGTTGGGGAGGTGAAAGGGTTAAGTGGAGGCAGGGAGGGTTGGGTGGAAGTGAGATAATGATGGGGAGGGGCTTAAGATGTTTAGTCTAGTGTAGTTGGGTTAAGCAATCACATTTTGGCATGAACGTGCTAAGTGCAGGATCACGTCCATGATGACCGGAGGAAGGCTGGGGATCAGGTAGGCCTTGAGATGGTTTGGAGGAATGGGGTAGTGAGTATGGACCTTTGGCTGATTGTCAGGATTGGAAGAGTTTAGGACATCAGTAGGTGTAGCTGAGTAGGAGATTGAATTTTCAATTGCTTGCTGGCATGGTAGGTTAAATGATGAAAGGCGCAGGCCCAGTATACTGGAATACATCTGAACGTTTGTACCACGAGGGCTTTTGCTCTAGAGTAATTGTCACTTTAAAGCAGTAGTGTAATTCCTTCTGCTTCATATATCTGCCACACAGCCTAAAATAAAATTAAAAAAAAAAAACTAACTATATATGTTTTGTATTTACAGGAGGTTTGTCAGGGGTGATTGACTCGTCCGGGACAAAGTCTTTTTAATGGAGGGGGGGGCTTACAATTGCTGCTGCCCAATTGGGCCAGAACTTTGTTAATGTGGTAGAATTGCTGTGGTATGGCTTGTAACGGAAGTAACGTTGCTGTGGTGGTGTGCCTGTTTGCTCCGGGACTCGTGCGGCTCTATGAGTCCTTCCTGCCTTTGTGCAAGTGTGGTTGAGCAGTTTGTGTTGCTCACCTTGGACAGGGCTTTGCTCATCATACAATACTGGGTCTCTTGCCTTTAAGAGTAGTGAATTGCTTATGGTTTTGGGAGTCCTCTTGCCTGCTCCAGTTTGGCTGCAATGTTGATGGTATCTCTCGGTATTGCAGGGTTAGGGCTTGGGGGGCAGAGCCACGCTGCATTTTAGTAGTTGCAGACAGTCTGAGGGATTTTCAACTGTGCATGAAAGCATATTACATGGGACTGAATGGACTGGATGCTACTAACATAGCAATGCAGAGTAAATGTTTCAGCAAAGTAGCTGAGTAATACTTATCTTCCTGTCAAGAAGAACACATAGTTTGCTAAACAGTAATTTGTTACACAAGGGAATGAAAACATGTTTCAGGGTTGTTGTGAAACTAGTAAAATAATAATCTGAAGGCAGAATCCATTTCTTTGGAGGGGGAGTACACTGGCAGCTCGGGAGAGGTTGCCTGGCATACCTTTTAATTGGATGGGTTTTGCTACCGTTTTGCCTTTTGTTGGGTCGATTACATTGGTATCTTTCTGGTAAAGTAGTGGAAATTATTGAATGTTGCAGTTAGTTATAACCACTTCTTGCCCTTCATTGGACTCCTGATATGGCTAAACAATTAGACGAAGGAGGACAGTGACTCAGATCTAGCGCGGCTTGACACGCATCTGCCGTATGGGTAGGGAGTGTCAAATGGTGTTTGTTCTTGTAGTTGGGATTTTCATTTGGGGCTAAGTGCCAGCCTGAGTGGCTTTTTGCGGGCTGTGACTATTAGGCAACAAGTGCTCCCTGCACATGCATGCTACAGCAATAACTTTTATGCATGACAGCAGTATTCTTGTCTGTGGTGGGTTACCATTAATTGGTTTTGCAGCCGTTCTTGGGCATAAGTACCTATACACAGCAAGCAGTCCGGTTTCTGGGTGATTCATAAGCTTTTGATCTTATTGGGGATGTTTTCTTTCTGTGTGTTTTGGTGTAGTGGGTGGAGCGGCCTTTTCACATGCTGAATGTCAGCATGAGTAACGGTTATTGCTGTTTGCGGAGTTGGGTTGTTTGGGAATTAAGTAAGGGCCATGTCTCAACTGTACTGTTTCCACAGTTGCCTACAGACTTTTACCTCATGCCTTTTATAGAGTAGTGGTTTTGACACATTGCTGGTGGAACATTGGAAATGAAGTTAAAAAATAGCAACAAATATCTGATTTTCAGACATCATGCTCATCGGGGAACTCATGTTGATGCAGAAGATTCCATTCCATAATCTGTTAGGTTTGTAGAAGCGTTATCGAAGAGTTGCTTCTGTTCTGGGCCCTTTGTCACACTCTTATGGATGGCATTGTGATGTGGGTATTGACGCCTTTGGTTGGTGAGGTTAGTTTGCATGTGCTTCTAAACCACTTCTCCCTTGCACGGTGGGCTCATTATGCCATTGCACTTGTGTGGTGTTCTGTTTCTGAATATCCCTGAGTCAGTTTCATCAGTGATGGGGAGATCTGAGGTGGATGATGTCTGGTTTTATTCCTCTGGCGGGTGAGTGGTGTGGTGTTGGGGCTGGTCATGGTGCCGGTGTCTGGCGTGGGGTTGCGGAGAGCCTCTGATTCATGTGTCGTGAGATGTTGCCTTCCATTTGTGGTGGGTTATCTTTCATTGTGGTCTTCTGGCAGATTCTGGCAACTCATTAAGCAAACAATGATATATGCTTTAGTTTTGCACATTGCGTTTTCAGAAGCTTTATGTTGAACAGGTTCTGCCAACTTTTCAAGGTGGCAGCTATTGCACGAGTCTGGCTTTGTTCAAGTATGTCTGTATCTGAGCAAGTTAGTGGCTAATTATTACATATTGAAGCTAGATGTAACATTTGTTATTGTTCCATGGGCACTATAAAGCTTTTTCCCCAAGGTGTCTGCTGAAACACTGTCTTGCTTTCTATTAGACTTTTCTGGCCAACAAAGGGGAACGGGCTTTCATTGCTGTTCATGCGCACTTGCTGCCATTGGGGGGTTGACCATTGGTAGTCAGTGCTGTCATGGGGGGAGTTTCACAGCATTCCCCTTCACATTTTGCCCATTTATTCCACATTATGAGTGAAGGCTGATGTTGCTCATTTTGGAGAGGGAGGGAGGGTTGAGAGCTATGATTTTAAATATTGCTCTCTTTTAAATTTGTAGAGTGGCTAGAGTAACAGGATTTGTTTTACCATACATTGCCTAGAAACCCCGTTTTCTTCAGACTTTGACAGGATGAGAGATTGTGCATTAATACAGTGTACAGATTTTTGTAGTATGTCAGGACTTGAAATCTACCTGTAATATGAGCATGTTTTGTACTGACTGCTTGGGAAACACAGCAAAGTATTTCTAGCTACAGCCATTTTACATGTGAGGTGAGGGTGTGTGCTTGTACAATTAGATACTAAAGCAGGCGTCTTGTGCAGTTATCCTTTGGAATCTTGTTTATTAAGCATGGGGAAACTTTGCTTTATTTTTAAATGGCATATAATAATTTAGGGTTGCCCTTATCTTGTCAGGTAAGCACTAGGGTGAATTATAATAAGTTATGCTTGGGGGCCAGCTATATTTGGAACTACTTGGCAAATCATTGGGGTTATTTAGAAGGGTATTGACCATATTTCAGTGATACAGATTTCACAGAAGGCCAGATTTGGCTCATATTTGGACAGTTTTGTATACATTGTGTTTCTGGTAGAATAGCAGCAGTCATAGTGGATGGAATTTTAGGAACTGACAAACATGTGAGTTTGAGATGTCATACCCCGCTGGAAGGTGAATTAAGGCAAAAACTTGTCATGTTATTAACTTGAGTTTGTAAAAGCAATATAATTAGGACCTGGGTATGGGTAGATTCAGCTATGAGTTTTTCTACTCGTATTAACTAATTGGGTAATGATAGTTAAAGAACTACAGGCATTAGGGAAGCTGGATAAGGTTAGGTAATCAAATAAGGAAGTCATTGTTAGCTACATTAGACCCAGACTTGAGTTTGGAATAGTAATATGGAAACCCTATAACAAAACAAGCATAATTAGATGGGGTAGTTAAATTTATCTTGGGTATTTGCTAGGGTCATTGGAAGCACAGCTTCAGTTATGGCTGCTTCGTCATAGATGTAAGTGGTTATGGTATATTCCTTCCCGTGTTGGCGGGATAGGTTGTCCTTGAAGATGTCTGGGAATGGGGGTTATGCATTTTGGATGATTTACATGTCTTTTCTTTCTTGCAGATGGGGTCTTGGAATGCTGCGGCGGTAATTTGGGATAGGTGGGCATAGGATAGGTGGGCATAAGATGGAGCCTTTTCTTTACATTTTAGAGGGTTTACTCTTCTCCTTTTCTTTGTAGATGGCGTGTGAGGAGATTACACATGGGGAGCACCAGGAAATGGAAGCAGTGGTGAGCGAGGAGGTTACACATGGGGAGCGTAAGCTGGCAACAGGTACTGACTGAAGTGGCAGAGGTCCAGAAGTTGATGGGGCGTTGGTGGTGATCTGAAGGAAAGTAATTGAAAGGTGATGGAGGCAGTTGCCATGGAAGTCCTGGTCATTTTGGTACCACACAATGAGGCCACAGATGGGATACTGCATAGAATTGGAAGGTAATGGATTCTGCTTTTGATTTTGGTAGCCGCATTGCATTCATCAAGGGGATTTGCATTAGGGGGTGTTTAACGCTGGGTAGTTACAGTACTTCTTTGTTGGGTATAGGCAAGTTTTCACGAACCAGGTCAAGGGGTGCTGGTTGGGTGTGAGACTTGATACAAGGTGTTTTGATTGGGTGTCGAATTGAGTTCAAGGGGTTATAGTTTGTAGTTTTGTGGTGGTTATAGGTTGTCAATTCATTCAGGTTGAGCCGCGATTTGAGCTTTGAAGGTAGTGGGCTGAAAGCGTATGTATTCTCTTGGTGTGGATGTTCCAGTGTTACAACGGGGTCATGGTAATCCTACTTAGTTTCATTAGGCTGTGTTTCAGTGATGGCATGGTATAGGGGTTTCTGATGGGATTCTAAGGTGCTTTACAGATGATGGGTACACCAAATGATGTTTGGCTTGACCCTTCCCTTTATGGGAAGTGGATTGAACAATTTTGGGTAAAAGGGAGGGGGAACAGCCCGGTCAGGCTGGTTGGCGGAGAAGAGGGATAGGCTTGCCCTCTTCTGTTCCCCCTCTGATGTCTGGATGTTCATTTCAAGGATCTGGGGAAAGGAAATGAGTAGTTGGAGGAAGCTTGCTGAATAGATAAGCAAGCTGAGGCAAGGATGGTGCTTATTTTGTGGAAGGTAATTCAATGGATGGTGTATGAAGTGAGTTGGGATGCTGCTTCATATGTAAAGGAAGTGAGCAGAGGTATGGACCCTGCTTGTTGGGCAGGGTGAGTAGGTACACTGCCCTGATTAACATTGCAATGAATGGTGTATGAAGTGAGATGGGATGCTGCTTCATAAGTAAAGTAAGTGAGTAGAGGTATGGATGCTGCTTACTGGGGCAGTTTGAGTAGGTACGCTGCCCTGATTAATATTATAAGGATGTCATGCTGTATTTAGAATCATTTATATCATGAATAGTTGTAATTAATAAAGTTGGTGATCAAAGCTATGTTATGGAAATTTAAAGGTCGTCAAATGTCATTTGGTGTGATGTGTGTTATTGAAGGGGACCGGGACAAATGAAGTTTGGCAACAAACTAAGTTGTCCCGGGACATCTTCATGGGGGGGGGTTAGGTTAATATTAGGAGGAATTAAGTGGGGTGGGGAGGTGAAAGGTTTAAGTGGAGGCAGGGAGGGTTGGGAGGAAGTGAGATAATGATGGGGAGGGGCTTAACAGGTTTAGCTCAGTGTAGTTGGGTTAAGCAATCACATTTTGCCATGAACTTGTTACCCACCCACCCTCCCTCTTTTTGTTGGTGGGGAGTAGGGTTATTTATCAGTGGGGGTAGGCGGAGAAGAGGGATAGGCTTGCCCTCTTCTGTTCCCCCTCTGATGTCTGGATGTTCATTTCAAGGAGATGGGGAAAGGAAATGAGTAGTTGGAGGAAGCTTGTTGAATAGATAAGCAAGCTGAGGTAAGGATGGTGCTTATTTGGTGGAAGGTAATTCAATGGATGGTGTATGAAATGAGTTGGGACACTGCTTCATAAGTAAAGGAAGCAAGCAGAGGTATGGACCCTGCTTGTTGGGCAGGGTGAGTAGGTACGCTGCCCTGATTAACATTGCAATGAATGGTGTATGAAGTAAGATGGGACGCTGCTTCATAAGTAAAGTAAGTGAGTAGAGGTATGGACACTGTTTACTGGGGCAGGGTGAGTAGGTGCGCTGCCCTGATTAACATTACAAGGATGTTATGCTGTATTTAGAATCAATTATATCATGAATAGTTGTAATTAATAAAGTTGGTGATCAAAGCTATGTTATGGAAATTTAATAAAGGTCGTCAAATGTCATTTGGTGTGATGTGTGTTATTGAAGGGGACCGGGACAACTGCAAGTAGTCAAAACTTTTTCAGATGATATAAGACTGACATTTGGTCTTGATAAGTGTGCAAAAGCAACCTTTAAAGCAGGAAAACTGCAGCACCAAGAAAACATCAGTTTGGGACAAGAATGTGATATAAAAGAACTTGAAGAAAAGGGGGTGTATAAATATTTGGAAATTCATGAAGGATCAACAATTAAACATGAAGAAATGTAAATAAAACTTAGTAAGGAATATTTTAGAAGACTTAAATTAATCCTGAAAACAACGTTGACAGCTAGGAACAAACTTTAAGCTATAAACCAATTTGCTCTTCCTGTCCTAACTTAAAGTTTTGGAGTGACTGACTGGCCCCAAAACATGT
>NC_056737.1:267548790-267568790 GCF_019279795.1 Protopterus annectens
ACAATATTCATCTGTTATAGTACCTCTGCCCCTAAATCATAATATAACAATGTTTGTTTAACTCAGTAGCCAGACTAGTCCAAAAAAATTATTATAAATGTCAGTGTTTCAGATCTATCACCCTGTATTGAACTCCCTCTCTAGTGAGATACTTTCTGTACTTTCAGATCTATAACCCTGTATTGAACCCCCTCCTTAGAGAGAGATACATGTTATGTGTTTAGCATACTTCATCCTTATCATACCTGGCAAACCTGCAAATGTCCTCAGTGGGTCAAGTAGCAGGTGACACAGACCCTTCACAGACTAGTGCATAGTTACAATAAAATAAAAACATACAAGCTAACACACAGATCAGCTAAGGTTTACTGCATTAGTAATGTAGTTATATTAAAAGACTGTTAGAGGAACTAACAGGAAATTTCACATAAGACTCTTTTAGACTATTATAGTAAAGCTACAATAAGAACCTATATTCAGAATAATGTGTATTTGCATTAAGAGGCAGGCAGAATTACAGTGTTCAGTTGCAGTCGAGACCTGTTTGATTAGTATTGTAAATCCACGCTAGGTGTGTACTAAAACAGTGATACATAGTTATCATACTATAGATGGATAAAATTCATAACACTGATGTGTCAGAATGTCAACTGTCAAAAGACTGACAGCATATGATCAATGATCTGAAATGTCAAAAATAAAACATACACAAAACATTTTGTTTTTTCTAGGGGCAAGTCCTCCTGCAGACCTCATATCCCTAGTAAGTATATGCTGCCTTGTGCCAAAATTGTACAGCATTTTATATAGGCAAAATCGAACGGACACTGAAATAATGTACAAATACTCATATACTCTTAGAATAGGCAATGAAGTTAATGCCTTGTTTAGACATCTCAGCACTTTCCCATAACACACATTTAAGTTTATTGTGCTAAGAAACTGAGTCCAAACCCTAGAGGTGGTCCTTCGGAGTTTTTCTTAGAAAGGAAAGAACTCCTATGGCAGTTATGCCTGAATGGCTACAATTACTTTGGTTTAAACAGTGTTATATCTATAAACAGCATTTTGAAGCTAAAAGCTTATCAATGGTAAAAGACATTTGTTTGATTTAAGTTTAATTATTTTGTGTTTTAAAATAAAGTGTTAGATTTTATGTATTTTACTTATTTATTTTACATAGCAACAATGCCTTTTTTACTATGTATAGGCGGGTCTACTTTAGAACACCAAAAAATCAAATGCTCACATGAGCGAAAAATCAGGAATTCGATATTTCTTTTTTGGCTCGCAGTACAGTGAAGATCAGAATATTTGCCCTTTCCTCACTGTAGTGCGATCTCGGAGTAGGAACATATATTTAGCAAGGGGGGGAGGGTGCAGCCCCCAACAATAGCGATTTTGAGTTCCTGATTATTTGCTCATGTGAGTGTTCGAATTTTTGATTTTTCAGTGTTCTGACATAGACCCGTATAGGCAACCGCATGTTGTTTTTTACAAGTAGGTCACTTTAAAATTTTGGTGCAAAATGGTCATATGACTTCTTTTTGTCTAAAATGGCTGAATGACTGGATTCTTGTTATTTGAAGAAGTCTTAGAATGCCTTAAGACGAAAGCGCTTATCAGTTTTATGTATTTGGATGTTTTTAATGGAATTCTACATGAACAAAATAGTGGTGTGATTTAGGATTACCAGTGTCTATGCTTCTTTTGTTCCTAATTATATATACCAACTATGAGATTGCACAACAGTGAAGAAAAGGGCTAATTCCCTGATCTCCAATGTACCATGATCTCTGTAAAAAGTAGTCTTCCTGCTCTACTAAGCATTCATTGTTCCAGAGTTGGCCATATGATCTCGATCTTTTGATATTCTTCATTATGAAATATCGATCTTATGAGCAGGACCTGTCACTCATCCTTGGTTATAAGTCAAGACGAACAGGCAGATAGTTTGTTTATATGCTTTATTACATAGAAACACATCAGGATGGGTAGCAGCTATATAAAACAAAAACAAACTGATTAACTGACAGACTACACAGATATACATGCTTACATCTCAACAGCTTACTACAAAATGGCAGTCAGGCTTGCACTTGCTCAGTATTTATACACATGTGCAAGCCCATGGAAAGCTTCTTAAAGGTATACACACATATTGATCTACATTCTCCCTCTTTTATGAATTGCCCACAGTAAAATGACATTTGAAAAAGACATGCACTTGTACTGACACTAAGAAATAAACACAACGTTCATATCCAAGTTGCCACATATCTGGAACATGGTCTAGAAATAGAACCTGATTTAGTGATATAGTAATCAGAATTGAGTTTAGCGACGGGAACAGCCATTGGTGAACAAACTGTTTCTGGAACTTCAGGTTTCTTCTTGGGAACAGGGATGTTTACTGGAATGTCTTCTGAAATTGGAACACTGGATAACTTACTCTGAGATCTAGAGTCTTTCTCGCAGGTATGATACCGTATTACAGGCTGGGATACCAGGACCAAATGATTCCAATTCCACCTAAATTCTGATCCCTCTGATTCTACTATGTCCAGTCTTGGCTCTGAACATACTCTTTTCACAACTCCAATCCAATCAAAACCTTTCATCATCTGCATCCTCACTATCTCCCCTTCTCACAATGGATTGAGCGGTTTGCTGGTCTTATCATCATAGGACTTCTGGGTTAAGTGCTTCTTTAACAGAAGGGCCTTCACTGATCTGTTGTTCTTAACACATGGAACCAACAAACTATGACAGGCAATGTGGTTCTGGTTTGTCTCAACAGAAGTCTCTGTGCAGGTGAACCAAGATGTTTATCACAAGGAACATTTCTGAGATTCAAGAGATTCAGAAAAACATTGCTATTGTCTCGCTTCAACTTCTCTAGTAACTATTTCACACTTTGCACTGCACGTTCTGCCAAACCATTTGACTGCGGGTACTCGGGGCTACTCGTAACATGAATAAAGTCCCACTTCACAGCAAATATTTTGAACTGCTGGCTTGTAAACTGTCTACCATTGCCAGAAATAACCTTGTGCAGACTACCATGAACTACAAAACGACACTTCATCTTAGTAATGACAGTAGTGGATGCTAGATTAGGAAGTAGGTCAATCTTGAACCAATATGAATAATAGTCTACTAACACCAAGTAATGTTGACCAGTCCATTCGAAAATGTAGCTACTGTTGACCAGGGTAGTTCAGGAATCTGGTTTAGCTGAAGTGGTTCTTTCTGTTGATGTGGCTTAGTACTATTACATACAGAACAAGATGAAAGTACTCTCTCAAGATCTTGTGACATAGAATGCCAAAATACTAGTTCTCTCACCCTTCTTTTGGTAGAGACTGTTCCTGTATGGCCACGATGCAAAATATTAATGTATTCTTGTTGCAAGGATTTTGGAACAATTACTTTTGGACCTTTCATAATGATACCATCGTCAAACAAAATCTCATCTCTGTAAGGAAAAAAAGGTTGCAAGTCAACTGTTAAGCAAGATTGCTTTGACAGCCATCTTCGACTGATAAAATGGTTGAGCTTCTGAAGAACTTGATCTGAGCCTGTATGACTTCTAAGCTCATCAAGATGTGTGGAGGAAAAATTTCTCACTTCCATGACTTCAAAATCAAGTTTCTCATTTTTATTCTATTCAGTGGTAGTTATGGGTGATCTGGGCAATATATCAGCAAGATAAAGAAGTTTGCCTTTTGTATAGACAAGAATGAAATTATACGTTTGCAATTTCAACATCATGCATTGCAATTTGGCAGGAGCTGTATGCATAGGCTTTCCTAAAATAGTGACTAGAAGTTGATGATCAGTTTTAATCTGGATAAGTCAACCATAAACATAATCATGGAACTTCAAACATACAAACACAATTGCCAAGAGTTCCTTTTCTATCTGTGCATACTGCATTTCAGTTTGGGTCAGAGTTCTGGACGCATAGGCTACTGCTCTACCCTCTTGAAGAATGACTGTACCAAGACCAAATTTCAAAGCATCACAAGAAAGAGTAACTGGTCTGTGAACATCAGAGTATCTGAGAGAGGGTGGACAGGCAATTTTCTTTTTCAGGACATCGAAAATTCTCTGGTGTTGTTCCAGCCATAACTACGATACATCTGTATGTGTCAACTCTCTGAGCAGTGCTGAAAGTTGGCTCAAGTCTGGAATGAACTTGCCTAGATAGTTAACCATGTCAAGAAAATGTAGGGCTTGAACATTGTCTGGAGCTGGCATTTTGAGAATTGCAGATTGCTTGGAAGGATCTGGTCATAAACCTGAACTGGTAAACAAATGATCAACATAAGTAACTTCTCATAGCCTGAATTTGCATTTCTGAGGATTCAGCTTAAGATTCACTTCACATGCTCTTTCCAGAACTTTCTTGAGATTTCTGTCATGCTCAGATTCTCCATTACCTCCTACTAAAATATCATCCACTATAATAGCTCACAGATACCCAGAAAAAAATTTGCTCCATTACACGTTGGAAGATTTCACTGGCAGAATTTATCCCAAATAGCATTCTCAAAAATCTGTACTTGTCAAAAGGAGTACTAAAAGTGGTTAGCAATGAAGATTTTTGATAAAGCAAAATTTGCCAAAATGAACTCTTTACATCCAAGACAGAAAAAAAAACAGTGGCATTTGGCATAAGAGCAGCAACTTCTTTAACTGTATGCATTGGATAATGAGGTCTTTTCACTGCTTTGTTCAAATTTCTTGGATCAATACATATTCTGATATCATATGAGATTTTTTTATGAGCTACGACCATGACAGAACCCCACTCATTTCGTTCTTTACTGGACAAATCACACCTTGCTGCACCATTTTATCTAGCTTGGCTTTAACTCTGTTCTGCATAGCTATTGGAACTTTCTGGGCTGGTCTGACTACTGGACTGACCTCTGAGTCTAACTTTATGGAGTACAACAACTGGGAGTTTGCCTAGTTTGTCTTCGAAAAGATCAACATAGGTGGAAAAAATAGAATGAGCAAAATTAGAATAGTGGCCTTTCAAGATTACATGATGGACTTCCTTATTAAATTAAAGTAGTCCCATTTTCAAACTGTCTCTGAGGTCAACCAGTGACTGTACAAGCCTTTTGACCACATAAAATTGCAAGTCATAGCTTTTCCCAGCAAAGTAAAATGAAAGCACTACTGAACCTTCAGTTTGAATTTCTACACCACCATAAGTAACAAACTTCACACATTTTGCCAAATCAAGCTTCTAACCAGCACATACTCTAGCAAATGTTTCTGCTGACAACACATTGCACTTTGAACCTGTATCAACTTTGAGGTCTATGGGTCTGCCATTTATCTGAACAGTACAAAATACTTAATTCTTTGCTCATAAATCTATTGCATTGACTGTTTCAGTAAGCACTGACACACCATCAACATATAAAGTGGGGTCACAGCTTTCTAATTTTTCAACTTGTCTCTTGGAATGTTCTATTTTAATAAAAAAATGAACCCCTTTTGATTTACAAAATCTTTGGAAATGATTGCATTTTTTACATCTGTAGCATTGCTGACCAAAAGCTAAGCACTTTTCTCTTTAGATTCATGATTTCCACCACAATTACGACAACTGACTATGAGGCTAGGTGAACAGGTGCCCTCACCATTATGCTTGTTTGCTGACTCACTCTTGTGCTTCACTGAGATTGTGCGAACTCTGGAATTTGCTAGAAATCTACAGGGTTCCCAGTGAGTGTTGCAGGGGTCACAGTTGCTGCCATATGCTTGGGCCTGTTTCTTTTAACCATGTGCTGCATACTATCAACATTGGGCTTAAAAGATACTGGAAGCATGTATTTCTCATTTTAAGCATATTTGTGTGCCTTTCTGTTAAGGTCATATATCTGACAAATCTCAATGGCTTTATTCAAAGTTAAATCACTGTTACAAAGCAAAATCTTTCTCATACCATCATCATTAATACCACACAAAAGTGTGTCTTTTGTCATCCCTTAAATCACCAAATCTGCATGTTTTAGCCTTATTTCTCAAATCAGTTAAACATGCTGCAAAAGTTTCACCAGGCTTTTGATTTCTTGTGTAAAATAAGTGCCTTTCTATTATAATATTAGTCTGGGGGTTACTCATTTCTCTATATTTATGTTTTAAGCACTCCAGCCCCGGGATTCAATAAAGCTTACATGGAGAGTAAGAATAGTACAACCGCTCCTGCATGGAATATGGCCACTGAGCGATCCAGTAAACAATCCTGGAGATGTGCATGAGCCTGGCAGCACTATTCCTGCACGGACACAACTGGGTAATGCTAATTACCTCATTTTCTGGTGAAAAAAATGCAAATGAGGTGAATTAGTGATTCAGTAAGCAGGCAGGCATTCGTGCAGGAATAATGTGAGGTGTAGAAATGTATTCGGCTACTAAATAGATATATAAATACAACCAAAATGAAAAGCCAATGTTAGCACAGTATGTGCAATTGTGTACCATTGACAGGTGTGCCCCCCACCCATATTTCCATAGAAATACAGTAACATGTAGGTTTGTAGGTTAATAGCAGCAGACCACACATTGCCAGGGCTGTCCCAATCAACATGATAACTTGTTGCGTGTCCACAATATGCAGGGGTCAATGATCTATGTATATGCATGGGAAATACGGTCAGGATGTGGCCAACACTTACTCCTGGCTGTTGTGTCTTAGTGGCCTAGTTACAATACACTGGTAGACAGGGCCATGTTCCAAGAATTGCAGTACCAACTATTTTGCATGTCAGCTACACCTATAGTGGGAATTGTACACACTGTCCAGATGACAATATCAATTACTGCCAGTAAGCTGGACAGGTCATGGACAAGGAGCCACACATATGAACAGTACACAGGTTGGAATAACCTACACAGTGCCTACCATACCTCCCAACTGTACAGACCTTTTGCAGAATGTACAGAGGTTTGCATCATATCTGTGGTGTCTCTATCATGAAATAGTGAGTATGTGGCAAATCACTGGCAAACTACAAAAGTCTAAAGTCAGAAATTGATTATGGATTGTAGTGTCTCAGACCTCACACCCTATAGATAATGCATGCTAATGCAAAATCTGTTATTGTACCACCCTTCTAGGTTTGTAAGGCCAATAGTTAAAATGGTCCCTATATTTAGGCCTTTGTCACCCAACATCCAACATCCTGGCAGATAGGTTCAGTGCTAACTTTACCCCCCTCTCACCCCCTAAAGGGCCCATATCTATACAGGAATAATACTAAGTCCCTGTAATCAAACCTATGCAGGTAAAAGCTGCACTCTCTAAAACCAAAAACACAGAATCCATGGGACCGGACAACATCCCAGGTTGCATATTAAACAAACTTCAGAACGAACTGGCTCCCCACCTAAGCACCATGTTCAATTAAAGTCTCACATCAGGCTTTGTGCCCACTGAATGGTGCACAGCAGCAGTTATCCCACTCCACAAAGGGGGAGCCACCACTAATCCTGGGAACTATCGCCCTATTAGCCTGGTCTTCAAGGCCATGGAACATATCATCATGGAACTTATAAACAAAGACACTGGTAACCTCCAAACTCTGGACCCCACCCAGTTTGGGTTTGTGAAAGGCAGATCATGCCTTCTGAACCTGATCAACTTCTTTGAGGCAGTCACCAAAGCCATAGACGAGGGTAAGGTGGTTCACGCAGCCTATCTTTACCTCGTCAAGGCTTTCGACACCATCCCCCATTCTAGAATTATAGCTAAACTCACTAAACTAGGTATAAATCCTTACGTCACAAAATGGGTTGCCAACTGGCTCACTGACAGAACCCACACTGTAAAAGTTGCAGACTTCAAATCTGACTTCAAACCAGTGACAAGTGGAGTGCCACAGGGTTCAGTCCTGGGATCTCTCCTGTTTGGTATCTACTTCTCTGAAGTACAGGGTAACACAGAAGGCCTCTGGCTAACGAAGTTGAAGTTCGCAGATGACTGCAAACTAGGAGCTATAGTCGAGTCCCCAAATGATGTGGACATCCTACAGAAGGGCCTCACTGAGACAGATGCCTGGTGTCAGAGGCATGGCCTCAAGTTCAATGCCAAAAAGTGCATTGTCATCCCCTTTGGTAAAAACTCTGTACCCATGAACTACCATATAAACGGCACTCTACTTAATGCCGAATGTGTGATAAGAGATCTTGGGACCCAGGTGGACAGTAGTCTCTCTTATGATAATCACATCTCCACAGTAGTCAGGAAATCCTTCTATGTGGCACACCTCATCACAAAGGGGTTCTCATCCAGGTAAAAAGAGGTCATTGTTCTCCTCCACTCGGTACTCATTAGACCCATTATAGAGTACAATGCCCCTTTTGGAATGTACCTCACAAGACATCTGCAGCAGCTGGAAAGGCCACAGAAGTACCTCACAAAGAGGATTACTGGCCTCAAACAGATGCCCTACACTGACTGTCTCAAAAAGCTCCAGCTTTACTCTGTAGCATATCGCCTAATCTGAGGAGATCTCTGCCTAACATATAAAGCTATGTTAAACCCAGAGCTGTTGAACATGCTACACCTAAAAAAATCCCAATCCCTCTGAGCTACACCCTCTAGTGACCTAACCCTTGTCACCACAATAAACAGGACATGCTGGAGGGATAATTCCTGTCCCAGAGACTTCCTATACTCTGGAACAAGCTAACTATCTATGTCAAGCAAAGTTCCTCATTAGCACTCTTAAAGAAAAATCTTGATGAGTGGATGGGAAATAATAAATACACCCCGGGGATCACTTCTGTGGCTCTACTCAACAGGGGCACAGGAAAATAACTTTCTTGGGTGACGTAAGCCAGGAAACATTGTTGGCTAGGCTTACTTAGGCCCTTGGGCCAATAGCCTAGTACCTACCTATGAACCTATGAATTACTTATGGCTTTGTCCAGATGTCTGGCTCTCATACGTAGAGAGGTATGGTGCTTAGTAGCACAGCAGGTACCTGAAGGTCAGTGTAATGGCAGGTTATAAAAGGCTGCCACCTTACTGTGTCTATACTGACAACATGTCACTGGCCAACAGCCATACCCCTGGAATGGCAGGTTGTCACATATGCCTTGTATATCTGTTCTGCTTGTCCTAGCATTGCATTCACCTGCAAAATATTTCCAAAATAAGAAAAGGTCATGTCAAAACATCAATGGCAGACAGTGGAGAAGCAGATGTCATACCCATAACAGAAAGCAAGCAAGTAACAAACTGGTCCCCCAACTCTCTATGTATGGTAGAACAGTATCAACACCCTGTCCCCATGTGTGGGCCTTCATCTGACTGTCATATGTGGGCCTGTCCAGATGTCAGGCTCAGTGACAGTTTGACAGCTAGGCCAGCATATAGCCGCATAATAACATAGTAACACAAACTGTCTGAGTACCCCAACAGATGTAGTGGTGCAATGATGGACAACCTGTCAAATAGGTATGCTCAGAGGTGTGTAGTCCATAACCTTGTGTGTGATGTTATGGCATTTACCATGCTCAAACCAGAATTACAAATATGTAACAGCAGCCACTGTGGGCAAAGCCTGTGACCGGACTACAGAAGGATAAAGAAACACACAGAAGGGGGTGGGGAACCACTGGCCAGACAAATGGAGAATGTGCACACCAGAGCACATTTTGCAGTAACATAGGTGCCCTGCAGTGTATGGAGTCAGTAAGCATCACCTGCAAGTACACAACACACACCCACATAAGTGGAGGTCCACAACAAATCAAACCCCAAATAAAGGACACCTCAGAGGCAAATACACATGAGAACTTCCCAAACCTACACACCACAGGTCACACATACACCACACACCAGGGTTCTGCAAACACTAAGGCCTTACCATACACACAACATATTACTCATAGAAGACTCCACTGTGAGATGCACAGATGTGCCACACACCACGCAGGATAAGGAGAAAGTCACAATTACTTGTTTGGCAGGTGCCATAAACTGCCATATCACACATGCTCTCAAGTCACCCACAACAGCTACAGGTATCACACTAGCCTGGTCCATGGCAGTGTGAATGATGTCAGAAGTGCCTCACTGACTATAGAAAGACAGACATGATGCAGTGTGCTGAATGTGTGTCCCATGCAGGTATGTCCTTAGCCATAAGCAGCATCCTGCTGTCACCCAGAGGGATGGATTAATACGAACAGAAAGTGATTGTCAGTAACACTTGACTCACTTACCATTGTCACCCCAGGGAGATCCACTGCCTGGCAGCATGGGAACATATGAGTGACAGAAAGCACTGCCTTGCTACAGATGGCCTGCATCAGTCTCACATGGTCTACAGGCCTCTGGCAAAGGCCCATGCCTCACCCATAGTGCCATTGTAGGGAATGTCATGGGGTCCATGCTACCAACATAACACAGTCAACAAAATGCAAAGGAAAGGCCATGCCGCTAAATGTTAGTAGCATATCTCTCAACCTCATAGAGAAAGAAATCTGGACAAAGCCATAGATAATAGTGGGATAAAGGCCCAAATATAGGGACACTTTTGAAATAATGCTCTCATAATGTTAGAAAGATGACAGAATAACAGACAGGGTGTGTAGTAGCATGGATGTCATGAAGGGTGTGAAGTCTGAAACTCTAATGTTCAGTCATTATTCCTTGACTGCAACCCTGAGTGATTTGCAGCAAACATGCTAGAAAACCACAATGTTAAGGGAAACTGACCAGATACATGAGACATGAATCTGGATAATCTGTGAGAATTTGTACAGTTGAGAGGTACTGCCACACCAGGATATGATCTTTCAGGAAAGAAGAATACAGCACCAGCAGGAGATCCCTAGCCAGTGTATCACTAAGGTACTGGACTTTTTACACAGTTTCATCAGTCAATCGGCTGTAGCCACACCTGCCAACTGGCTGGATTGTACAAGAATGTCTAGCCTTTGCCTCATAATATTGGTCTGTGCATCATCCATCTTGTATTTCTCTGGTAAATAACTGTGATGATCCAATGATATCTGTCAGCAGGTAATGGCAAAATACATTACAGTGTCAAACATTACGTAAGTCAGAAAATGTCTGCTAAAACAAACCCTGTAATTCAAGCAACTCATACATTAATAAGAGCAATAGTTACATTATCCTCCTATGTTTGGGTCCTTGTTTCCCCATATTGGCAGCCTATCTCCAGATATCTATATATCTGTATTGTGCAGATGTCTTTGCATACACACAGATATGTACACCTGTCTCCACACATTCTCTCACGCATCAGACATGATTACCCACAGGCAGCTGTAGGTGGCCCATATATGGTATATCTGCATCTGCTGCATGTAATACACACACACACACACACACACACACACACACATATATGGGCAACATATTACAATATGTCAAGCATACACACACACAGACATGGGGAAGAGAGAGAGACAGACAGTGATAAAGTGAGACACACAGGGAGACACACACAGAGAGTGAGTCATACACAGGGATAACCTGAATGGCAGAGAGTGATGTCCTGCTGCAGACATTTGCATACCAGTTGTAACCACTGGCATATGCAGCATGAATATGAGATTAATTGTCTGATTGCACTGAGGTGGGGGTTGTTATATCACATCACCTACCTTTGTGTGTGTGTGTGTGTGTCTGTAGGTCTCACTATTATGATGCCTTACCCACCTAGTACACTTCCCATTGCCCTACTTCACAAGATCTGCTGATGTCATGTGTGTGTGTGTGTGTGTGTGTGTGTGTGTGTGTGTGCGCGTGTGTGTGTGTGTGTGTGTGTGTGTGTTTGTGTGTGTGTGTGTGTTTGTAGGTTAAATATTTGGAGCCCATTCACATCCAGTACACTTCCCATTGCCCTACTTTAGTAGTCCTGCTGTTGTCAGTCACCTTAGAAGTACCTTGGGCAGCCCTTAGCCCTAAAGCTCTGTGGCATGTGTGATAATTGCATAACAATATAATACAAATAACTAGTTAGTTCTAGTCTCAGTCCTGGCAAATGTAAAAGTGTGTGTGTTTGTAGGTTAGAGATTTTGAACCCATTCACAACCAGTATACTTCCCATTGCCCTAATTTGGCAGTCCTGCTGATGTCAGTCACCTTAGAAGTACCTGTGGGCAGCCCTCAGCCTTATAAACTGTGTGGCACATGTGATAACTGCTTGACACTGTACTACAAATAACTAATTAGGTAGGGGTTCTAATCTGAGTCCTGACAAATGTGTGAGTGTATTTGTGTTTGTAAGTGTGCATATCTGTAGGTTAAAGTATTGTGTGGCCTTTCTCACCCAGTACATCTCCCGTTGCCATACTTTATAAGGGCTGGTGATGTTCCTCACCCTAGAAGTACCTTGTGACACCCTACATCCTATAAGCTCTGTGGTGTGTGCGATAAATGCATAACACTGTAGTAATAACTAGATAGGTAGGGGTTCTAATCTCAGTCCTAGCAAGTGTGTGTGTGTGTGTGTGTGTGTGTGTGTGTGTGTGTGTGTATGTGTGTGTGTGTGTGTGTTTTTGGGTGGGAACCATATCCACTGGGGGGGGTGGGTTTTGCAATTTTTTGTTGTGGTCCACCCAGTACACATCCCAATGTCCACTTTACAAGGCCCACTGTTGTCATCCACTGTAGAGGTAGCTGTACACACTCTGCAGCCCTATAAGCTCTGTGCCATGTGAAATAACTATGTAAAAGTATGGAATAAATAACAAGATAGGTGGGGTTTCTAATCCTTTGATACCATTCCCCACTCAGGAATCATAGACAAACACACTCAGCTAGGCAACAACCCCTATATCACTAGTTGGATTGCAAACTGGCTCACAGATAGAACCCACAGTGTGAAATCAGTGTACTCCATGTCATACTACTGCCCAGTTATGAGTGGAGTACCACAGGGTCTGCTCCTGGGTCCCCTCGTGTTCGGTACCTATGCCTCTGAAGTCCAGCCTAAAACAAAGGGACTCTGGCTGACAATGTTTACAGATGACTGCAAGATGGGTGCCATTATTATCTCCCCAAGTGATGTTGACATCCTGCAGGAAGGCCTTACTAGGACCTATGACTGTTGTCAGAACCCTGGACTTAAGCTCAATGCCAAAAAATGTGTTGCCATCCCCTTTGGGAAAAACCCAGTTCCCATGAATCACCACATTGATGGCAGTCCACTGAACACAGAAGTCGTTATAAGAGAACTGGGAAAACAGGAAGACAGTGACCTCTCTTGACCACCACAGTACCACTATGGTCAGAAAGTCCTTGTATGTGGCACATCTCATTACTAAAGGTGTTGCATCCAGGAAGAAAGAGGTCATTGTTGCCACCTATTCTTCCCTCATTAGGTCAATCATCGAGTACAATGGCCCATTTGGCTAGCTAGACAGAATTTTGTAGATATTTCTATGTCATTGTAAATATTAATATAATCCACAGGCTTGGTTCACAAACGTAAAGAAAACTGTGTATGTTTTGAGCTTCAAAAATGTAACCACAGTGCACTGTGCTGGAAGAAAGCTGATAAAGTAAAGAGTTTTATGACTGTTTGATCTCAAAACTTGGAGACATGATGACTGGACTAAGGAATCCCTTCTATAGTTTTGAGACCAGGGTTAATTGCAAGGTTTTGCATGTATAACATTTTTTATTGCTGTGGATTCCTGGCTAGGTGCAAGCTTACTAAGAAAACTAAGAAATGTCAATTTATAGTTTCTGATAGCCTGGGAACCAGAGAAGTGTCAGGAATGATGTAATCTAAAATGAGTCAGCAGTGATGTATTATCAATTTAAGAGATCTCAGACAGAAAGAGATAGCATTTTGCATTTGTCTTCAGAACTGACAAAATCACCAGCACTCTGCCTTTGCTCTGTATGTATGGGCGTAGGACCTTAGACTTTAGTATTTCTCTTAGAAATAGATAGAAAATAATAGATAGAAAACAGTAAGACTAGAGTAGCTGTTTTCAATATTTATGTCAGACTATCCTACAGTATTGTTTTAAAGTTCCTGTATCTGAACTCTTGAATAGCACTGTGTTGAATTTAGAAGATTTGTATTATGTTTTTATTATTTATTAAATATTTTTAAACCTTTCAGCTGAGGCTGCTTTGTGTAGAGATAATTTAAGCTCTAGAGTACTTGCATGTATTTAGTAATACAGTCCAAGCCACCCCAATACCCTTAAAAGTTCTGGTCACACTTACTAATTGGATAACAGTATTATTACACAGTGAAAATGGTTACCCTTTGGGGGGGCCTTATAGTAGCTGATAAGTAGGGGATCTGGTGACAGTGGATTGCCACCTTATAGCCTGGGCAGAAGGGGCATACCTAGTGAACCTATGCCAGCCTTCCACAGGACTGTGTGTGTTTGTATATAAATCATATCTCAAAGTGTGTGTGTGTATGTGTGTGTGTGTGTGTGTGTGTGTGTGTGTGTGTGTGTGTGTGTGTGTGTGTGTGTGTGTGTTTGTGTGCACGGGTGTGTGTGTGTGTGTGTGTGTGTGTGTGTGTGTGTGTGTGTGTGTGTGTGTGTGTGTGCGCGCATGCATGTGTGTGAGCTACTTGGGCAGGGACACAAATTATTGGTTGGACAGAGGGAGTGCTGGGAGGACTTGGCTTGGAACCCTGGCTAAGGACTTCACTCTGTAGCTGTGCCAGTGGGGAATCTTCTTGGGGATCTGGAGAGAAAGGCAAAAAACAGCCCCAGACTGACTGTGATCTCTGTGTACTCTTAAGGGAAATTGTACTTTATTATGTGTTTACTTGCTATCCTTCCCAATATGCTTGCCCCTCACTGGTGTTAGTGGTGAGGATTGAGGCTCTTTGTTTAATGGGCCAGTGCACGGGCATCACATATTAATTGTTTGGCAGTAGTGAGTGATCCATATCAAATATTAATTGTTTGATAGTGGTGAGTTAGCCACATCACATACTAAATGGCTTGTAGTGGTATGGACATTGAATTCCTGTAGCTTGTGTACAGCAATCACTGAAGGTGTTTTTGTACTCTAAATCAGCCATGCAGTGAATATTCAGAGTTCAGATCACAATTGTTTTAGTTCTTTTGTTAGCTTAGTTAGTCAGGGAGAGCAGGCAAGCATGTCAGCAGAGGAGTATGGCAAGCTGACAAGGAGCCAGTTGACTGAGATGTGCCACGCTAAGGGACTGGTGCATGGAAACCTGACTAAGGCAGACATGATTGCAGCTTGGATTCATTTGGACTTTTATGAATCGTTTTTTTAATCATTGATTGTTTTATTTTAATTAAGTAATTGGTTGTTAATTATTTTGCTATTTAAATGCATTGGATTGTGGTTACTCTGTATTCTGATGAAGTTTTTACGAAAGCGGGTATTAAACGTTTTGGCTACGCTATCACCGTGTGTTTCATCTTTCACTTTGGCTGCTTTTATTGTTTTAGTCACTTTTTGGCGTATTTTTTACTTGGTTTTGTCTGGCCATGTCTGAGGTGAGAGATGAGGAACTATTGGATTTGACTGTTCATTCTACGCCGAATTCGGCGAACATTACTTTAAGTGAATTGCTAATGACTACCTTACTGGACATCAAGAGTTCCTTGAAGACCTTGATTGAGAGATCCAACCAGAGTGAGCGTTCTTCAATGACGAAACAACGTTCGGAAGATCAATCTAGTCCGAACACATCTTTTGTTGAACTGAATACTGTTATCGAAGCTGAAGACAAACGTGAGAGGGATCATTGCCAGGCTGCGGCGTCTCGTTCACGAGAAAAGTCTTCCTTGGTTGATCATTCTGGTCATAGAATAGTACAAGTTTTTCTCAACGGGATCCAGAATCCGTTTGGTGATTCAGGTAAAGCAAGAAGAGATGTAAATTATACAGACATTAGCAACAAGCGCCAGTTACTTGTTAGACTGTTAAAGAGACATCGTTCCCTTGATTTGGAAAATAGTTATTTTAAACATTGTGTTGAATTGGGGATTGTTCCCAAAGGCCTCAGATTTTTCAAGTGCCCGAATGGGGTAACCAGAGTTTCGCCATTTTTTAGGACTTTAACAAACTTTTTCAACACTGTTGGCTTGGATTTTTTAGGCTTGCTTGTTGAAAATAATATTATCAAAATGGGGGAACTTAAAACAGAGATTATTCAACTAGAGAGTGAACTCAAAGATCTTTTGGGTGAGGTTAAGGCTGGTGAATTGTTTACTGTTTTGCATAAAGAATTGGATCAACACACCGCCGAGGTTATTAGTCGCAAACGGGTTAAATTAACCCGCGACATTACTGCTTATGATAGCGGAGTGGCATATGACAATTTTGCCAATAAGAATAATTTTAAAGCGTCAACAGGTGACATTAACAATCATCCTTTACCTGATCAGCGAATGACCCGAGCCTTTAGTCGCTCTACTACTAATTCCAGGGAAATGCACACCAATGGGTCTAACAGTGAAAGTGTGGTATGTCAAACTAGGTGAACTGACAATAATTTTAACGGTAATGAACATCACAAGCGTTTGATCAAAGAGTCAGTTACAGACTCTTCTGTTGCTGAAGATTTGTTCAATGAAGAAATAGTCATTGAACCAGACAACATTGATGGTGATGTTAATAGCCAGCCAACCATTACTGAAGGGTCGGTTCGACCTAAGGTCAGAGTTAATAACAACACCGAAGGAAACATCAAAAGTGCCTCTATTCCAGCTTCTACTTTTTTAAACAAAAGAGGAGGCCAAAGCAACAGGAACACGGTTCTGACTCGCAGTCGGACCTTTCTGGGGTCCAGTTCTTCGACCGACGAAACTTAGTTGGGACTTTTGACCAGTTTAATATTATTAATTTGACAAATCATTGTTTTTCCGACTGTGAATTAGATGTGTTGAAGTATGGTCTAAATTTTATTCCCACTTCTAGGGCAAATGTCACTAACACTATTATTGATATTAAAAAATTCTCTAGGAAATTAAATATGCAATACACTTTGCATTTTTTAAATAACAAGGAACCGACTCAAAAGTCTTTGGTGAAACCATCTACCTTCACACCTCATTTACATAATACTATTAAAGTATTTGAGGAACAATGTATTGCTGACATTAACAGAGCTTTAAGTGTTAAGAGACATTTTGCTGATAATCTAACTGGGGATGAGAGGGTGGCTCTTTCGAACCTGAAGACATTATGTCATCGTTTCAGGTTCATGAAAAGCGACAAAGGGGGTAACATTGTGATTATGGATCAGGAAGTGTATCATAGCAAAATGTTAGAAATTATTAACAATTCAGAGGAATACGAAAGTATCACACTGTTTGATTATAAACGCAGGGTACGTATGATACAGTCTGAATTGTATGGTTTATTTATGTCAGGAGACATCACCAGTGAGGTTTACAATTTTTGTGTTGTTACTGAGCCACATATTGGGGTGATTTTTGGAATTCCAAAAACACATAAAAACATCAAGAATCCCCCACTTAGACCTATCGTCTCACGTCCACATTCCATCACAGAAGGCATCTCTCTGGTGATTGATTTAATTTTGGGTCCCATTTTAGGGAATGAGTCATCTTACGTCAGGGACTCCTGGCATTTTTTAAGTAAGCTTGGTATTTATTTACAGGAACATAATTTTGTTCCTTCTAAGGACATCATTTTTACAGTTGACGTCATATCTCTATATACATGTATTCCCCATTTGGAAGGCATTGATGCTGTTTGTGAATTTTTGGCTAGAAAAGGAGGCAGATTCACAGGGGGGACCATTTCTACCATTAGGTTATTTTTAGAGTTAATCTTAGAAAATAACATTTTTCTTTTTGGCAACCATTATTACAGACAAAAGAGAGGGGTAGCGATGGGGTCTCCTGCAGCTCCAGCGTTTGCGAACATAGTAATGGCCTTTTGGGAGTCTGAAGCGTTACCCTGTTTAAAAAAGAAATTTAACATCAAGTTTTTTTGCCGTTATATTGACGATTTGTTTTTTATTATTGAGGGTGATTCTCTGACAGTTGATGAGTTTTTTATAGATATTAACTCCATTTTTGATTATGTTAAGTTTACCATAGGAAATGTAGGAACCACGGTGAATTTTTTGGATGTATCTATATATTGGGATATTGACGACGAACGTTTACACAGTAAGATCCATCGTAAAGAGACGCTCACGAATGGGTACTTGCACCCTTCTAGTAACCATCCCAGACACGTCATTAGAAACATACCCCGAGGACAGTTTATACGAGCAAGTCGGATGACATCCAAAAAGAAAGATTTAACACAGGAATTTGACATTGTCTTTTCTTTATTTTTAGATAGGGGGTATGATTTTTATCAATTGACATCTGTTATAGATGAAATACTAGGTAAACGTGATAGCATTTTTAAACCTATTATTGATTTCCCTGGTTCAATTAACAGTGAACCGAACCAGAGAACTATTGGGGGTGGTCACAACATCAACACCCTGTGTTCTTTAGACACCAGTTCTGATAATTTTTTGATCAGACAGATCATCAGTGATAACTGGAAAATTATTAACGGGAATGAAGATATAAGAAGGACTTTAGGTGAGGGTCCCAGTTTTGTCTTCAGGAACCGTCACAATTTGAAGGGAATTTTGGAGAACAGGACACCACACGTACCTATGATGAGCACCAACAAGGTAGGCATGCATGCCTGCCATTGCTGTAATATGTGTCGTTTTATTTCAGAAGGTCCTTATATTAAAATTGACACTCTTGATAATACTTTTAAGGTACCCTGTTATGCTGATTGTAAAACCAAGGGGGTGGTTTACATCAGTTTATGTTCAGGTTGTCCTGCATACTATGTTGGCATGACCACTCGTTGTCTTAACACCAGAATTAGAGAACATCTTTACAGCATTAGAATGAAAGACGAAAATAATGCCCTGTACAAACATACCAAAACTTGCAATAAATACAAAAAATTTTTGTTTTCTATTTTGGAAGTTGTTCACGCTGATCTCCGGGCTGGAGATTTTAAGAATTTTTTAGAGCAGCGTGAAACTACATGGCAAATCAAACTTAAATCAGATAAGTTTCCTGGTCTAAATGATTTTATTAACATTAAATGTTTTCTTAAACATAGGAAATTACAAGTGAACAAGGGCTTGGATTCATTTGGACTTTTATGAATCGTTTTTTTAATCATTGATTGTTTTATTTTAATTAAGTAATTGGTTGTTAATTATTTTGCTATTTAAATGCATTGGATTGTGGTTACTCTGTATTCTGATGAAGTTTTTACGAAAGCGGGTATTAAACGTTTTGGCTACGCTATCACCGTGTGTTTCATCTTTCACTTTGGCTGCTTTTATTGTTTTATGATTGCAGCTTTGGTCACAGCTGCATCAGAAAACAGCAATCAGGAGGATGATCAAACTGGCCGTGGGAATGTACAACACTCAGGGTATGGGCAGCTCAACCTTTCTGCAGAAGACTTAAAAATCCATCTGGAGCTAAAGAGACTTGAGTTGGAGGCCAGGTGTTTGGAAACAGAAGCAGCAGAGAGACTGAGATGTCTACAGGCTGAGGAGAATGAGAAACTGCTACAATTGAAAGCTGAGGAAACGCAGAGGCAGCACGAAAAGGAGATGCTGACTCTTCACCAGAGTCATGGAGAGAATGGGGGAAGGGAGTAACTGGACCCCAGAAGCACAAAAGTCAGCAGATTTCTTCCACAGTTTACAGAGGAGGATAATTGTGATAGTTTCATTCATATGTTTGAGAGGGTATGTAAACAGTATGATGTTGACCAAAGGCTCTGGGTACAGATCCTGGCCCCCTTACTCCATGGTAAAGCTGTAACTGTGTTGTCCAAGATATCTGATTGTAAATGTTTTGATTATACTGCTGTTAAGAATTGTTTGCTAGAATTTTTAAGCTAACACCTGAAGCTTATAGGAAAAAGTTTGGTGAGCATAGACGTATGGCAGATGAAAGTGTGTGTG